>NC_091822.1:157201449-157203949 GCF_038994185.2 Dermacentor albipictus | reverse complement strand
ACAGGAGCGTTCTTGAATCCCCCCCTCTCCCCCATGGAAACGCGACCACTGAGCCTGACAGTCAATCCGCTGCGTATAGGCCTTGCGGCGGGCATTCAGGCAAGGAATGGCTATTTGAACCGCAAGCGTCATCTAGTTTTTATTCCGCCAACTAGTTGCTGAAAAACGCCGACAGGGTCCCCAAATTTTATTGTCGGTACACTCGAGCAGCGTTTTAGTTCTACATAATAAACAATGCGTTTAATTTGGGTTTACAGCAACAGTCAAACATAGACGGAGCAGTGAGCAATGTATTGAACGGGAGGAGGATGGTAATAGGTCTGGGCGGATTAACCTTGCAATGACGTGCCACTAGATGCTCCACTCAAGCACCTCGTTTTAATGTTAAGGGATAAGCGTGACACGGAGTTAATTAATTAACCCAGCGTAAGGAAGTCCCGTACCAAAACGCATTTAAGGCAGGTGAAAGCAATTATGCAGGGTATCCGAGAAGTAACTGCGCAGCGAGAAAAAAAGTAAGTATGATGATCATTGTGAATGAAATCGCAGTTTCACGTGCGATGTGGTAGTGCAACACCTGCAGTTCATCTGATAACGGGCGTACGAACGGGCGTACGAACGGGTGTACGACAACAGAACGGGCGTACGACAACAATCTTAACACACTGCAGGAGTCACAGACAACCATTACTCAGCACGTCACAGAGATAACTTTCAGCATGTCCCCAACGAGTGTTAACTAAGAAGCAACATCGTGTGCAGAAATGTCTTCGAGCTGGTGGCGAACATTTTCAGCATCTCCTGTAGTGATAACTGCCTTGCCGTAAGTAGAGCTTTAAATTTTAAGACCACCATTTCCATGGCAGAGTTACTTTTTGGACACCCAGTACACAATTAGATCAGCTCCCTGGACAACCATTAATGCACCTATGACTTCACCGCAGAGGCGCAAGATGTACAGGTACTCGTAGATGGTGTCGTAGATGTAGATGTCGTAGATGTAGAGGTGGTGTCGTAGATGTACTCTACGACACCATCGCCACTGTATAACAGCGGTCGGAGAACAAAGCTGGTAACACGCTGCGCTGAGTTTACCGTGTAGTTCGCTCATGTACCCATATGCACATATCATATATTATCGCAGCTAACACAATGCCAAACCTAATTCTTGAGAGCTTAGACAATTACTGTAGCAGTTATTAGCAGTTCTAGATAGGCTGATCCTTACGTTTGTGCGGGTTATGCGTTTAGGAAATATGTAAACTTCACACAACTTACGAATTGGTACAGGTCATTAATGATGGCCTCGTCCAGCACCCAGTCAGGATATCCAATCACAAGATTGAGTTCCTTCAGCTGCAAGCAAAGTATAAATAATTAAACTGGACATCAATGGTCAATGTTGTCGCCGTTTATGGAGGGAGACATTTCTTAGCCAGCCAAAAAATAAGGCGAAAGTCTTATTCATTAGAAAACACCAGATGTGCACATGAAAAACGCGTCAAAAATGTTCTTTTACTGGACGCTACTAGCATATTATATTGACCCGCCATGGTTGCTCAGTGGCTATGATGTTGGGCTGCTGAGCACGAGGTCGCGGGATCGAATCCCGCCCACGGCGGCCGAATTTCGATGGGGGCGAAATGCGAAAAAACACCCGTGTGCTTATATTTAGGTGCACGTTAAAGAACCCCAGGTGGTCAAATTTCTGGCGACCTCCACTACGGCGTGCCTCATAATCAGAAAGTGGTTTTGGCACGTTAAACCCCATAGTTTAATTTTTAATTTCATTGGCGCCAGTAAATTCGCCGCTTATCTCGAGGCAATTGATCCCAGCGGCTGACCAGACTGGGCATCAGCGTGCTATAGAACGTGTGCGCGCTTCACAGAAGGCCAGTTGCTATACGGACAAAGGCCGGCCACCTGCGCCGGGGGTTACCGAGTGTTGATACTGGCGCGCGCCTGTCATTGGTCAAGATATCATGCCTTTTCTTTGGCGTCCCTAATAGACTGGCTGAGCATATCTTAGTATGAAAATCAAATTGCAATAGCAGCCCCTGGCCAAGGCTGTTTTCCTATGAATACAATAGTTTCCTACGTTGCATGTCACGTACCCAGCGGTCGCTATTGCTTATCTCCCACTTGAAAACATTTATGCAGAAAATTTAAATAGCCCATCTGTAACATTCGCTCCGCACATATACTTCTCGGCACCCGTCATTGAACGCATTTTGCCTGAACGTTGAGAAAGCACGCTTTTTTGTGTGTCAAAATTATTACTGCTGATGAACCTGTTCGAACAAAGTGATCAGCAGAGCTGTGCCAATAAATGCTTCGGCGTCCGCAAGGTTGGCTAAAGCCATATGTCTAAGAATATAGTATGCGGAAACATTGTGGTAACACATGATGACGACAGGTTCATCGCACTTTGAGACAGCAGGTGTCATGAAATCTACATGTAGGTATGGCTTTTAAATGAATATACTTGGCTCTTACCCGT
>NC_091822.1:154113949-154273949 GCF_038994185.2 Dermacentor albipictus | reverse complement strand
CTAACACTGAGTCACGATGACGGCACCATTTCGCCAGGACGATAACATACTCAAAGTACGAAATATCGTATACGCGGCGCGTTTTCAATGAAGTGTCCAAGTCCTCACTCACTAACATATAACCACAGACCCAAGGAAATGCAGTTACACATAAACTGATCGTCACATTATACAAAAAGATGTTCAGTATGTACAATGTGCCCAATGGTTATGTACAATTTTGATGTGATTTTACATAATTCTGTAGCGAGGCTATGAGATGTGTCTATACAAAGATGATCATGCATACGAGAGCACACCTAAATCACGGGCACCTACATACAAGTATGTTCAGTGAATAGTTTTGATGGCATGGCTACGAGAACCAGTCTGGTCGAAAATTAAGCCGTACGCGTCCATCAGCCGCCGACGCGAAACGGCATGACCACTTTCGAAGGAAGTCCTCGTCCCCACGGAAGAACAACTCCTCAGACAGAAACGACAGTAGCTCAGAGTAGAGCCTCCTCAGAACTAGAAACTGAACGCGGCGAAGATGCCCCGCCACAACTGCCTCGCACCGGTAACGCCATAGACAAAAGACCCCCGCAGCACTTAAATTTCGCGCAAAGCGGCCACGTGGGCAGCAACCAGATGTAATTAAGCGATTGAATCCAAGGCCGCGGAAATCAACATACACGGCACTCCGAATTACCCTGGCAACGACGCATTGCAGCAGCACATGTTCGTTTGATTTTTGAAGGGGGCAGTTTGGACACGGCGAAAATGGGACTACGCCCCACCGCATTAGTGTGCCACGTGTTGGAAGCACTTGCCACCCTAGACGCCACCCTACGCCGCAAGTCGCGTAGGTGGCCAGGCAGAAATGATGCCGTTATCTCACCCCACGACATTTTATTGGAGCGTGCGCGGCGTGCTGGGGGAACTATAGAGGAAGCAGCAAGGCTGACATTGTATCCACAACACGGTCTTCAAGAACGTCTACATCAGGACATACCTGCTGTACGTGGCGAGTGAATGCCACGGCCGTAGAGCAAAATGAAGGTGCGTTAAATACCTGCGGTCCGCAATTCAAGTGCACGCCCGGTAACATGTAACAACTTTTCGTGCCAAGGAAATAGCAGGCGAGTTCACGCGCGGGACACTGATCACGCTGTAACGGACGGAGCAGAAATCGCAGCGCCAGCAGCCGGCAGCGGACAGACACGGATGGGAAGGCGAACCCACCGCGAGAGCGTGGTTGCCCAATCGCCGCGCGACAGACCAGCTCTGTACTTCCCGACCAGAAGGAACCAAGAAGGGACTGCAAGGACCTAGTAACCCGCAATGTTGGCTGTACAACGTGATAAACGCCCCACACACGGCCGCAAAATACAGACTGTGCTAAGTACCTTCTTTCTAATAGGGGTAAATCAGGTCCTTGAACATCTTGAATATTTCGCCTTACGTCTTCAAGAATCGAGAGCCACGCAGAGTGTGATATGCCATCATAGGTGTAATCAAGGCCTATAACATACGAAGAGAATCACTCTTTTGAAGATGGAAATGGAGGCTTGTCTGTGGTGAAGCAATGAACAAACAGCGAAATTTTCAAAACTTTTGCGCCGCACCTGAAATATTTCCGTACTCAATGAAAATTCGAAGGCTACGGGATAAGCTGGTGTGCATTCCCGACCATCAAGAAACAATGTGCTTCCGATGTTTGAATAGGCATTACTAATAAGTTAAACAAAATTTGACTAAAAGGCAGACGACGGCAGTACATTAAAAATGTAGTTTTGTTCAGGGCGATCAATTGCCCTTTCTTGATCTATAGTGAAACCAAGAGACCTCGTGCTGATATGGTCAGTTTGTATGTCATTACGTCATGCGTAACGAACGAGAGACTGTATCTCTCTGCCAGGGACCGAGCATGCCTGACGATGTCCTACTAATGAAGGCATGAGGCTTCCCGAGCGTCGAGTGATCGCAACTATGAAGATATTGTAGTCAACATTGGAGAAGCGTGATTGGCGTCCATTCCTCTGGGCGAACTGATGATGGATCGTGCTTAGGTATCAGCGCAATACGGCCGTCGCGAAAACTAGCGGGGAATTAAAGGTTCTCGAAGCAGCGGCTGATAACAGATACTAAGTGGCCCCAATATCTTCTCAGAAGGTTAGATAAAAGTCAACGGTTAAACCGTCCGGCCCTGGGGCCGAGCCACGCTTCATGGAAGATAATGCTGCCTTCACATCATCAGCTGACGGTCGTGCACAAAGACGGCCAGCTACGTCAGGTGGGACCTGAGGTAGCCCATTAAGCATTGTACAAGATCCTCAAGAACCAGGATCTATTTGCATAGTCGTACGCGCCATGTTTTCAAAATGCGTTACAAAGATCGAATTATCAGAGCGGAAGGCGACGTAACAGGAAGTGTTCTTAGGACCGCAGGACCCAATGTATTCGACTGTCTAAAAAGCGAGTCTCTTGCATAGCGCAGAACTTCAGGGTGTGCACACAGATTACGTCTGCATCGCCAAGCAGCAGCTGACATAGACGACGCTGCGATGAGAACGCCTCTGTAGCTCAGTGCCATGACCGCATCAACGGAGTCAGTCGAGTGACCCGATACGGAGCTTCGTGGCAGTATCCGCCAGTTCTTCTGACATACGTCGTCTGAATGCTCATCCTTCCACTGAGCAATGCAGACGCCACAGCACCTTGAGCGCGTCCCATGACTCTCGGTTCAGATGTAAACATTGAGGCACGGAAAACTTTTCACAAACAAGAGCTCAAGCGAGCTACAACCGCCAAGTTTCTACTGAGGAGCTAAAAGGGAAGCAAAGTACGATGCCAAACAAATTCAGTGCTGCCGAAACCAACGAATCCACGCCAATGCCACTAGCTTGTTATTCCATTGAGCCTGCAAAGTTTCGCAAGGCAATTCAGTGGCTTTTGTCAAAACATCATTCTTCGGCACTTGTAAGAACTATATAGGATAAAAACACCTACTTCACTTTCGTGCACAGCATGTTGCTTTTAACCAAACGCATACGTACAAAAAGTGTAAGCACTCAACATCCGTATTTTCGTCAGATGCTGTCATTGCTCGAGCGCCTTACACTACGGAGCAAGCGACTATCGGCTTTTCGCCCTTTATGCTATAGCGCAGACGCGAGTCGTCATGCACGCTGAACGCTAAAGACACGCCAATTTCCGAGCATAGCCAGGTATGCTGAAGACTGTCGACCATTGGCCCGTTCATAGGCAAGAAACGAACAAGGTCGCGAGAAACTGCGACACGACGGCTATATACCGACCTGCTTTTTCCGCAGGTGCCGTCGTTTGGCCATGGGTTCCTGTGGGCCTTCGCTCAAGTTACTGTTCTGATATCGCGGGCCCCGCCGCATCGTTGCACAAACTTCTCCCGTCAGTTACGATGTCGAGCCAATGACAGCGTGTCCAGATCGGCGTCGTCGTGATCGAGAGCGATCGACGTCTGTCGCATCAATCACTATTATGACACAATCATACTAACTACATCTGATCAAACTTCATTCAAGACGTACATCTGCAATAATGTTCCACAACTGTACCACTCCTCTGTGTAAAGCCGCAATGACATTGAGAGTATTTCAAATAAAAAAATAATTAATTAAGTCAAGAGGAAGGTTGCGCTTTTCCCCACAGGCAATGTAGGTGAAGATACAAGGCACAGTGTTTGTGATACAAACACGAGAGTGCAGCTCGCGCTTGCTCAAATTTTGGCGACGCGATGCTCGCCGTTTCCAGTTTGACTCGGTGTAAATATAAACCACGCCACAAACGTTACTATTCAGCGCCCATTTGAAGGGTCCACGATAGAGCGCATAAGCGCGACTGAACGAGGACGTAGCAAGAAACAGATACACAGAGACAGCGCTGTCTATGTGTATCTGTTTCTTGCTACGTCCTCGTGCAGTCGCGCTTATACGCTCTATCATGGATTCTAGCCAACTAGCCCGTCAACGTGTTTTAACCTTTATAGGGACTTGTTGTTTACAGAGCGTGCACAAATTTTCATCACACGCAGGCTACGTCCCACAGACTTCAGTGCCCACTGACAAGACGTTTTCGTGCGAGTCTGTCATTCAACTTTGTCGTCTTATGAAAGGGCCAGCTGTCGACAGTCTTGAGCATACCTGGCGACGCCCGAAAATTGGCGTGCCTATAGCGTTCATCGTGAATGTTGGCTCGCGTCTGCATAAGAGAAAGAAGGGCCAGAAGCCGATGGTCGCCTGCGCGGCACTGTTGTAAGCATACGTGACGAAAGGGAGGGCAGTTTACCAGTTGGTTTGGCCTGAGGCGATGTATATACATTGCCAGCCCATCACCAAGAATGCGGTTAATACGTTGACTTAAGCCACAGTTTTGCGGATGGTATACGGTTTCCGTGCGATGAACGCTGTTGCACTAGAGTGCGCAAGGCTCGAATAAAGTTCACGGAGAGCACCGCATGTCGAAGGACGAAATTATGGGCAAGATGAACAACACAGCTTTTCTCGCTGCTGCTGCAGGTATGGCATGACGCGTGATGCGGTACACGTAAACAATTT
Source organism: Dermacentor albipictus (assembly GCF_038994185.2). Lineage (NCBI taxonomy): Eukaryota > Metazoa > Arthropoda > Arachnida > Ixodida > Ixodidae > Dermacentor > Dermacentor albipictus. Next base: position 154,269,375 of record NC_091822.1, on the reverse strand, counting down.
TCCACCTGTTCGTAAATGGTGGAATGAATTCAGCGGGCCGTAGAGATCAATATAGCGAAGCGGTAAAAAAAAGGACGAGCCGGGCAAAAGAGCAGTTGAGGCGCACAAGCCGAACGTTGGGTTGTAAACCTTGCGCCGCTGACGGGCGGTCGGTACAAGCACGAATCGACTTGCACGCAATTGTGTGTATACATGCATTCCGCCTCAGCGATATCGTTGACGCAAGCGGGCGTACACGTCATGAGCACGCCGGCGCGAGCGCTTTGTGGGCCGGTGCGGAAAGCAGCGAAAATTTTCGCACCATCTGGCGGGGCATCACCAGCAGCCACTTCCGGCCTTGGGACACGTGATCGCGGCGGTATATACAGTAGGTGGCCTCTAACGACGATACGGGAAGCTTGACGACGGAGAGTTCTTGGAGGCGGGACAAGGTGAAGGATCGGTCGCGAGAAGTCAACCAGCTGACGAATACAGGCAGGCATCCTTACGTTGCTCCGGAGACACGTCCGCGACGTCAAGGGGTGACAAGGACCCGCCGTGGTTGCTCAGTGGCTATGGTGTTAGGCTGCTGAGCACGAGGTCGCGGGATCGTATCCCGGCCACGGCGGCCGCATTTCGATGGGGGCGAAATGCGAAAACACCCGTGTACTTAGATTTAGGTGCACGTTAAAGAACCCCAGGTGGTCGAAATTTCCGGAGTCCTCCACTACGGCGTGCCTCATAATCAGAAAGTGGTTTTGGCACGTAAAACCCCATAATTAAGGGGTGACAAGGCAACAAAGGGACTTGACGGGAAAAACCACGTCAGACGGTAGCGGAGAGCGGGACCACGCATCAGCGTCCGAGTGCTTGCGTATACGAATCGATGCGCGATTACGAATGTCATATATTCTCCAGCAGGAGTAGCGTCCAACGCCCGAGAGGACCTTATTGATCTTTCAGAGACGAGAGCCAGCATGGGGAGCGACGGTCAGTCGAAAGGGCGTCGTCGAAAGGGCGGCCGCAAACCTGCGGACAAAATTTAGCAAAAGCCCAAATTACAGAAAGGCATTCCCTCCTGATGATGGAATAATTACGCTCCGCTTCCTTGAATATTCGACACCGCATAAGCAGCAACATATTCTTTGTACGATGAGGATGAGGACAGAGTACTGCTGAGGGGATGTAGCCTTGCAGAGGCACGCCGGCAATTGCTCCCGAGCGTGTTCTTTTACCGTGCAGGAACAAACATGCATACAAAGAATTTGGAGGACGCTTACGCTTCCCCTTTGAGAGCGCAACGCGATAACATTCAGAGATTACTGACTGCTTCTGAGGTTTCCCGGCAACTGCAGCTTATGTAACCGTAACGTTTACCGGGAAACGCTGGTGGTGAACGCTATGGACAAAGGCGAACTTTCTGGCAGAAACGCGGCCTCTTGCGTGGGCCGCGCTGCGGCGGAGGCGAGCGCCATCTCGAGTTGTTGCAAGGAACCGGGCCCGCTGCTCCGTGGTCTCCGAGATTTGCGCGCGCTGGCGCGTTCAAATCTCGGACGCCATGGCCGGTCTATGAATGGTAGAGATGCTGGAAAAGGGGTTTGTATTTGAGTTTCCACGTAACAGAATTATGTTATCTCGTGTATTACCGCGATAGCGTTAAGGAGCTGATGTCGCAGAAAATCCGGCGTCGGCGTCGGCGTCCCCCGTCGGCGTTGCACGTGACGTCACTTCGGCAAAAATAATTTCGAACCAAATTGCGAATCACGCATACCCAACCACTTCTTTACCACCAAAGTTGCTCATACACTCTTAAGCAAAACTGCACCCTTCGGGTCGTATCTTGCCACACAACGATAATCGTCATCGGTCTTGTCCGCCCTTCCTTTCTTTAACGCTGCGAGCCCAGTACTTCCAAGTCACGAACGGCATGCGCGTTATCAGCATGACAGAGCATTCTCGACAGGAAAGTAGCGAGTGCAGCGTTTTTAAGAAAGGAAAGGCAAGCAATACAGATAACGATTATTGTTGTGTGGCAAATATATACACCAAAAGATGCATATTTGTTTAAGAGCCCACCTTGTTTTTCATTCTTTACAAAGTTTTTGCACGGAATCTTGAAAACGGCAGCCCACAAACAAATGTAATGGGGAAAAACAACGACAGCGCATGTAATTTATCTTAGCTCTTCTCAGAAAGAAATAATAAACGTGCGAAACAAGGAGGTCGACCAAAGCAAGAGGCCGTGTTTGTACCAGAAAACTCGCCTTCGCACATAGCGTTCGCAGCCAGGGCTTCCCGGTGAATGTTACGCTTACATAAGCTGCAGTACGAGGAAGCATGAAAAGCAGAAACGGGTCTATGAACGCTATCGCGTTCCACTCTTAAATGCGTAATATAAGCTTCCTCCAATTTTTTTAAAAGTTACAATCCGACGCTATAATGCCTGTAGGTTGTGTGTCAGTAGTACTTTACGATAGTTCTGACGTGTTTTACTTTGACAAATTCAATTAATTCAGTAACTTCCTTGCACTACCCGGAATGCCTGCGTGGTTGGGTATGCGTAGGAGGAGGGGCGTTGTTCTCCGGCAGTTGCTACGGTGCCTCGATGCCCTCCACGCCGGCCGCTCAGTACAGAGTGGAGACAGTGGAGACAACCGCGGCGTCTACTACGGCGTTGGCCACGCGAATCGCGGAAGCCGTAGTAGACGCTTTGGCGGACGCCGTAGGGATGCGTTGCCGGCGCTCGTGTGTCTTGAAAGCGATCTGCGACGTGGCCAAACTGCACGCGCGCGCGGACCTCATTTTCAACGCGATCTGCGATGTTTGCAGAGTTCGCGTAGTGCCGGTAGCTTCGTATGCGCTGTGCTTTCGACGTTTCGTTCGCGTTGAAGCCACATATGCACGGAGGTCAATTGGCTTGCGGCTGCTGCCATGATTCCTGACTCCAGCGTTTTCACAGATAGTTTCCGCTGTCATTGAGCGAGATGCGTTCATGTTTACCTGTGTGCGCGTGACACCGTGCTAGTTAGCTTAGTGAAAACACGTTGACGAGCTAGTTGGTTTGAATCGATGATAGAATGTGTAAGTGCGACTTAACAAGGACGTAGAAAGAAGCAGATACACAAGAACGGGGCTGTCTCCGTGTGTCTCTTTCTACGTCGTCATTGAGTCACGCTTATATATTCTATAATTGTTAATTTAGTTAGTAGGTGAATGTTTACAAGTTCATACAACCGATAAAGCTACTATACTTACTTCGTGCAGCTAATTTGCTATCGCAATCGGTGCTTCGCCTTTAGGACGTAACTGGTCTTCTTTTTTTAAACGCCTGAGTCCGCGGGTCCGTTTCCGTCAGTGCCCCTTTTGCACTTTTGCGTGATCAAGAGATTGGTTTTCTCAGAAAGTGATTCAAACGTGCATGTAACGTGTTGTGGCAGAAGCGTATGTATCCATGTGTGTATGTTTGTATGTTTGTATGTATGTATGTATGTATGTATGTATGTATGTATGTATGTATGTATGTATGTATGTATGTATGTATGTATGTATGTATGTATGTATGTATGTATGTATGTATGTATGTATGTATGTATGTATGTCGCTACTTCCACGAATGAAACCACCGTTGGAGGTTAGCGCTCGGTCTTGCGTGTGCATCCTTCCTTCTTCGTGTATATTTGCTCGATAAGCGAAACCATTTTGTTCTTCCGGCACTCAAGTCCCAGCCCTGGGCCCTCATCCGCGACATCGCTTCCTCGTCTCAAGCCGAGCGCCCTCCTCCCGATTCGGAGTTTGCATTTCGGCATGCACATATATATATATAGATCTATAGCTTGCGAACGGTGCAAGTGCGTAAAACACAAACCGCTCGACAAGAAGCTTCGCTCCCCGCGGGTTCCGACACGCGCGTACAGGATCTACATAATTTTTTTTCCTTTGCTTTCTTTTTAAAAGCTGAAGCTTTTTTATGCCGTCTCCCTCACTTCACGGCTGTTTACTCGCAGAACGAATGGGCTCGCGCCTTGCCCGTGACACCGAAATGAGTTCGTTTACTCGCTTCTCCTGTTCTTTCGCTGCGTATTCCTTGTTTTCCCGAATGGACGCCGTAGCGGCATAAATTGCTCTTTTGCGTCGCCCCCCGCCGTAAAAACCCCGTGGCCCGGTCAACTGCGTCTTTTTTTCTCTCGCGTCATTTTCTCGCGTCTCTTTGTCCGTTACTTCTCGCGACGCGTCCACGCCATGTCTGTTTCCGTGAACATTTCTGTTCGAAAAGAAAGAACTCATTTTTTATGCGAAGCATATTACGAGGGCTCAACCCAGCTCCTCAGGCGCGGCGGTGACCATGAAATCACGTGACACCGTGACGTCACGACAGAGGAGAAGTGGCTTTGGCTCAACTCTTGCAAGACGGGCTGGGTGGGAATCGAACCAGGGTCTCCGGAGTGTGGGACGGAGACGCTACCACTGAGCCACGAGTACAACGCTTCAAAGCGGTACAAAAGCGCCTCTAGTGAATGCGGTGTTGCCTTAGAAACGCGCTGTTTCTAAGGCGTGCGTCTCTTGCTCAGGCGCACATTTCGTTGCCGCGCCGAACGCTGCTTTGCTCGACGCTCACCGCGTCCAATGCGGGGCGCGTAGTCGCTGCCCTGTAGCCCATTGTCTTACACCCCTTGGCGGGTCGACGGGAACGCTGTCGCGTTCCACTCTTGAAGGCGAAGAAGTAATGCATGAGTTGTTTCTTCGTCTAGCCGAACCAAATATAGCCAAGCAACAGCAGTTCACCAGGCTAAACAGTGGTTCAACAACTAAAATAAAGGCTAGTATGCTTCGCATCCTGGGCTTAACCTTACCTAAGCCACAGCCATTTTTTTTTTCGCCTTCCTTGTTTTTTCGTTGTTACCTTGCGCATTATTCTCTTTTCGTTTCTTCTTTCTTTTTTCACTGCATTCACGTTCTGGACTGGCACGCAGTGATTAGCACTGGACCGGTAAACACCGGTGGGTCAGTGGATAAAGCGACGCGAAGGCATCAGGCCATACGCACGCACGCACGCACGCACACACACACACACGCACGCACAGACACACACGCACCGTGCTATACTGGCTATGCGTCCGATGGCCTACCCTGCCTATACCCTCGTTACGTACCCTCTCTCTGCTGTTCGGGTTTTACGGCGCAGCGTCCTGTCTTCAACAGGGGTTGGTAGTCATCAAGGTGTATGGTACGGCTAGAAAGAAAGAAAGGAAGGAAAAAAGGAAGGAACGAAGTGCGGAAGGGGGTAAAGAGGGGGGAGTAAAGTGTCCAGAGTCGCCACTTATACTGAGCAGAGTGCCGCGTTTCTACGGTCAATGCGAAAAAAAGGGACAGACTATTCGGAATGTGTAAACGTGCGTACGTGAGTATGCCTCTGGAGTGACGTGCTAATTAGAATTTTAGAACGGACATGCGCCTGACTGTACGGCAGTCTTGTTTTGCGGTCTGCCAAGGCGAAGTAGAAGTAAGTGCAGGGTAGACAACTAGCGCACATACCTCACGTCTGACACGGAAACGAAGCGCGGCCTAAAGTTCTCGAGTATTTTGATGACGTGCAATGTCACCCCTACATTGCGTGGCAGGCACTGGTGACGGGCATGTGTTCAGCGATAGACCTTGCTCGTGGCCAGAGCCCCTCCTAGGTCAAGTGACGGCCAGTCTGGGGTGCTCCTGGCACCGGGCAGTGGAGGGAAACTCTATACAACGCAACCAATCCCGGTGACTTAGGGGCTATGGCACTACGCTGCTGAATGGGAAGTCCCGGGCTCGAGCTCGGGCTCGATTCCCGACCGCATTTCAATGGGAGTGAAATGCAAAAACGAAACAAAAAATGAAATACGTTCGTGTACTCGTTATAAAGGTGCACGCTCAAAAACTACTGATGGTCAAAGTTAACCCTCAGCGCGAAGTAGAAATAGAAAAGTAGAAAAGCGTGAGTCTCCCCTTTTTTCCCAAATGTTTTTGTTTGGTGAAAATAAAACACTGACTGAGTGACTGAACCTACCTCACAATATGACTGTGGTGCTGGCATCAAGTACAGCCTCAAAACTTAGCACGAAGTTGGGATAGTCAACTTATGATCAAGACATATATATATATATATATATATATATATATATATATATATATATATATATATATATATATATATATATATATATATATATATATATGCGTGTGTGTGTGTGTGTGTGTGTGTGTCGAAAAGCGCGAGCGTGGACAAGTCATTTCGTCGTTCGTTGAGCGTCCTCGAAACTGCGATCTGCACGAGTCGACGGCGGCAGAGTTTTGTGCGACGTGACGGGATTCCGAAACTATACCGTGGCACATAGGCTGGAGTCAACCGACAGAGGCAATCGGAAGTTCGCCGAAGAAGCCTTCGCCCTGCATGCCATGGACATAAAGTGGGCATGGTGACGACCTTGTTGTGGTAGTCGTTGACTATGACGAGGAGGAAGAGGACGACTTACTGATGATGATGATGATGATGATGATGATGATGATGATGAAGCAACATTTACTGGGCCCGAAATAAATCGGTGGTGCACGCAGGCACCAGACGGGGTGGTTCCCTAGTTACGGGACCCATATGTTTCCAGCAGCTCCTGGCCCCTGTCCGTCAGTGCGAGCTGAATCGGTAGGGCGGGGCTGAGCATTGCTTTCACCAAGGTAAGTGCCGCTTCAGGGTTTCCGTTATGGCGCTTAATTCATCTGTGCCACTCTTCCCGCTGCGCGCACACGTGCAAGCCGCCATTTACTATCTATCCTTCCCTCTCTCTGTTTCAAGGGTTTGTTCTTGAGTTGATCGCTTTCCAATAAGGACCGATCGGCCCACACTATACGCTCGAAAGGGCGGAATGCGCGCTCGGCTTCGAGTCCGGTACACGGTTGGACGCGGCCAGCCGAAGCGGGTGTCCCTTCGCGAACTGTTTCGTCTTGTATCGCCGCCATGCGCCGCGCAGTATAATAGCTCTGTGTGCCGTCGTCTTCTGGCGGACGCGCCGTGTCGCAGCTGTCGACGTCGTCCTGCTGCCGGCGTTCTATTTGACACGGTCGGCCGAGTCCGTGGGCCTCGCTCGACACTCACCTGCTGTAAACGAACGAACGCGCAATGCGTTGGCGGGCTAGTTGGTGCGAATCCATGAATACTTTGTTTAGCGCAAAACGACAGACACAAGAAAGACGACAGGACAAGGCGCGCTATGCTCGAAGAACGGCTTCGCGCTTCCCCACTCTGTGCTTTCTGTGGTGACATTGGCGATATCGAACATTTCATTTGGCTATGCCCGCAGTTTGACACAGAAAGAAAAGCGATGGTCGACAAGCTACAAAAAAGCGGTCTCACGCACAGGACCTTTGAGGACGTTGTTTTCCCCGGAGGGCCCGCGGCGCAGGAAGAGAGCGCAACGACTGCTGATAGCCTTCCTGCGAGACACGGGGTTCATCGACAGCTGGTGACACACTCCTGATCTCAACTCGAAGGAGGATCAGGCGGAACAATTGCCGGCTATGTATGCCAGGCTAACCCCGCCTGCTTCAACATCACCACCACCACCACCACCACCACCACCACCACCACCACCACCACCAAGTCGTCGCCTCGCGCGGGTGCGGGGACGTCGGCATATCTGCGCTGTTTTAGTCCTTGCTCGCCGTTCCCGCCTGCCATTTTCTTTAAAATAAATAAGGAAATAAAAAAAACAGGAAAGCGAATGAACCGTTCGAGACATGGCAGACAGGTAGCAAGAAAGAACAAAGTGTAAATGGAAAGCAATACACGTGTGCTGTGCAGAAGAGGCAGAGTCGAAACACGCGAAAACCGAAGCGTGAATGAATCGTTCGGTAGCGTCAAGGATTGAAGTAGTAGAGCATCTTGCCGTTCCGTTATGCACGTTCAAGTGCTGAGATGGGAGAGAAGGGAAAAAAAGGGAGGGAGGGTCCAAGTCCGGATTGGCAGCAAGCATACCGTCTGAGTAGCATCTGTACTCATTCTGTACTCATATCACCAGCTATGAACCACCAAGATTGACGGCAGCCTAACGCATCGACGGAGCACTTGCTTTGACTTGGACTTATTTCCAAGCACTTTGCTGCGTGCACAGACAGTGTTCCCTCTATCCCGCTTTCCTTCTTTCTGTACCGCCTTTCCCTTTCCCCAGCGTAGGGTAGCAAACCGGACGCTCGTCTGGTTGACCTCCCTGCCTTTCCTCTCTTTGCTATCTCTCTCTCTCTACTCATTGTGTTTTATCAAAGGGCAGGAAAGGGAATAGGTCAAGCGGAGAGAGAAGGAAGGAGATGTCATCTGTCCCGGTGTCTCAGTTGGCTCAGAAGCTATGGAGTTCTGCTCAGCACGAGGTAGCGGGCAGGCGTGGGCAGTATCGAATATACTTGTATTTTAGATACTATCTTAAGGTACTCTTTGGGTATCCTGTGCCTGTACGCACGATACACTTAGCAAGAGATCAATCAGTACCTGTATTTCCCATGCATTAGTTGATGTACCGTGTATCCTATAGCATACAAGAAACACCTATCCCAATATCCGCGATGACAGCCACATTCACTGAAGGCCAGCTTACTTTAGGAGCAGCTTTAGAAGCTTTATGTTAATCTATGCTACTAGTAATCAAAGACGACCAAAACTGTAAACACTGCACAACACAGTGCCACCGGGAAGCTCCGCGCTTTACAACTATAACGAATTTCAAGCGCCAGCTCTCTATGTTTTTGAGAAAATGCGATGTTGTGGCGGCGCTCGTAGTAAATTTCGTGAGAAGCGGGGCGAAGAAAACTAATTCATAATCAGAAGCAAATCATCATTATTGGTTAGCGGAGTGTACAATAAATCAGGTTATAAGGGCTTGAAGGTGAATGTCCAACACAACGACTACTTCATAATTCTCTCAAAATAACCTTTCAAACTGTTGCCTTTGGGGGCATGTTGCAATTACCGAATCGAAGCCAGCCGGTACTGACACCTACAGTTTTGCTAGTAACGCTGCGCGTAAAGCGAATCGCGAGGGAGACGCCTGCCACCGATGGAGTCGGTGGCATGCGGCGTCACGTCGTAGATGGCGTCGCATGGTGTCGCGTGTGTCGCTGGTGACGTGGCGTCGCGGCGATGAACCCTCTCCCAACACGCAACACCTGGCGCGCTAGCGCAGCAGCAGCAGCAGGTGTTCCTATTCGCACGCTCTGCTCCGTCGAGCGTGCTCGTGACTTGGCATCGCAGCCAATAGGAATTGAGCTGCCGCTTCGCTGCTTCAGACGCCGCCGGCTTTTTCGCTCAATAGGCCATTTCGTGTTTTCGGGTCAATAACCACTCATATGCTTAGTAATGCTATTCGAAGACGCAAATGCAAGCGTTAAACGTGAGAACGATGTTTGATTGCGCTTTTTTTATGCTTGGGCTGCGCTATAGTGGCGATAGTGTATCCGGCCGCCTGCACGCGCACTTCATTCACTAAAACTTTTTTTCTTATTAATATTTATCTTCTTTACGCTCCTGTCATCCCCCTCCTTACTTAGGCTATTGGGCCATCCTGTACATAAATGATCTAGTCATTCATTCGCTGAAATGTTCCTGGCACGTGAGCTTGCATTCCGAAATGGCGCCCGCTAAGCACTCAGAGTTAATTTCTTGAGCACGCCCGACCTGCTGCACGTTGCTTACGGCACGTTTTCGTGAAAATTCAGTGAACGAAATGCGCACAAAACAATAAGATACAGGTAGTCAAAATGAATTCGCAGCCCTATACACAATACGGCGTCTCTCATAGTTGCAACACTGATTTGGGTCACTGAACCCCAGGAATCAACGTTGTATACCGGATGCTGAGCCGCTCATCGGTGGATGTCAATCGTCCCCACTCTCAATGCTTAGTGAGCTCAACTAAATGTCGGCACATGTCCTTCTCAGGCAAAGGCTTTACGCCTTAAGCGAACGGTATGATTTCATTGCTTCCGTATAGTCTGTGTGGTCCACGCGTGTCCACGAGGTAAATATATATAGGCCTCGAGCTCCACCACTGGAAATGCTGGCGCCACCGCCGGCGTGACGTGCTAGGAGGGATCACGTGGACATAGCGACCGCGTCGGCTGCTTCGGGCGCGCCGAAGCGAGCTGAAAACGAGTTTAAATTCCCTCGTACGCTGAGGTCCTCATTTGGTGGCGAGATTTTCCCGCTTCGAGTGTCTCCTTTCCAACGCTTGAAAGCACTACAATAGGTAGTGGCTGCCTTTGAAGGCGCGCAACATGGTAGGTTACTGCTCGGTGCCGCTATGCCGGACGTACGCAACGGAGCCCGGTGTCAGCCTTATTTACACGTAGCCGCAGGACAAGCTGCGTAGCTTGGCTCGCGAAACATAAAAAAACATAAAACCGGCAAACAGTCATCGGCTACAACTCGGGTATGCAGCAAGCACAGACGCGAGGAAGATTTCTGCTACGGCGCCCGGTCTGCGATGTTCTGACATTGCTGCTCAGCTTAGACCCAGAGGAGCAGCTCTGGGCCGTCCGGATGGCCGAAGACGCCGCCAGAAAGCAAGAACTGGCCGCCGTCTGAGGAAGGGGGGGATTGGGGGTTAGTCTCCCGACCCCCGCCACCCCTTAACCCCATCAAGGACACAATAAAGTTTTATCTCTCTCTCTGAAAACGAGCACTGAGACGCTCGCCCGAGTCCGCTACCCGACTAACGTCATGACGGTTTGGTCCATGAACTTGTTGATGCTATAGATACTGGCAACTTCAGTGGAGTGGAAATGCAGCGGTAAGAAGCAAGTTTGAAAAAAGCATGGCATATGGTCATATTTGTGTTATGAATTATTGCACTGGATTACAAAAAAGGAGCAGCGGGAAATTGCACGCTGAGAACACCGATAAACATACAGTGCGACGCAACTCGAGAAATAATATTGAAAGGTAAAAGAATTTAGAAGAAAAAAAAGATTTAATCGTCGCGACGGCACATCACAGTCCCCGTAGACATCGAAGACTCTCCACTGAAATTATTCTTGAACAGCTCTGATAGCACCCACGCAACAATGGTTGCTTGTATACTGTCAAATGCTCATATTCTGCGGCCTAAAGCTCATGGCACAGTGCGAAAACGCGCGCGCGGGGAAAGCGAAACAGTGCGCGGACAAGCATGCAGACGCGCAGTCGGTCGCCGCGAACCTGCGCGATCGCTGCATTGAGGCTTCGCTCTATTAGGCTCCATTTAGTTATACAAACCCTTTAGGAACATATTTCACATAGTTTGCTCTCAGCGTTTACCTACGTTTCACGCAAGAAGCCGGTTCGGGAGACTCCATCGCGGCGACCGCGCGCAGTGGCGTCCACTGTACGTATTCGGTAAAGAGATAGCGTCTGTAAACGATTGTGTGCTTTCAGTTTGCCCAAGATTGTTACTTAGGCTGTAAGAAACTTCTCTCGTTTCGAAAGTACTTACAGAAATGTCTGGGAGAGATCGCGCGTGGTGTTTTCAGTGAGCGATGACAGCAAAACCTATGCGGAGCGCGCCGCGTGATCCCTCATACTACGCCAGCGAGGCGCTTCCGATAGATGGCGGCTCCGTAACTCCTCGCCGCCAATACGTCGGCGAATCACACATTCGGCTAGCACTTCGGATCGTTTTTCCAGCCATCTATGAGGAAAGGATCAGCGTACTGCTCGCCACGGGCGAAGAGCTTCTCCACGTTCTGTTAACGTGCAGCTTCTAGGGGAGCGAACTCGCGTGCTTGGACAAACCCATCGCGGCAGGCGCCACAGCGCGAGGGCGATGTTTCGCCCACCAGCCCTTTGCACGCGCCTCGCAATTCACTTTGCGCGCGGCCCGTGACGCAAGTGTCTACACGAGAGGTACACAGGTCCACTGAAACATGCAAGGGCGAGAATGCCGCAGTAACCTACACCGATGAAAATAATCTATTTTCGGTCGCAGCCGCCCACCAAGGACGGGGTGTAGACCGACTTGTAAGCCTTAACGCGGCACAAATCGACATGACGCACGCGTAACAAGCGCATTAAAAGCGCGCTCATGTTTCTGCGCACATCATAATTCAATAAGGGTGCTCCGCGCTCCCATGCGGCACCCACCGAACGAGCCTGCTGTCATCCCACGCAACGGTTCGTCGGGGTTCAAACACGTGAGAACCACTCCGCCACGCCTGGCCGTCTCGCATACATACAGCGTTCGCCGGGCCTTTCTCTGCGCAATCTCCCGGAGTTTCACTGCCGAAAATAAAGGCAGGCGCGGCCGCTAATAGCTAGGCGCCCATGCGCGCACACACACGCACGCACGCAGGTGTGTACCGTACACTCTCTTAACACGAGCGCCGAAGCTCGAGCCGCGGGAATGGAACATCGCACGCCGATAAAAAGTGGGCGAATTGTGCGGCACGCGACCTTCGCAGCAGAAGCCGCCACACGGCATCTCCGAATAAGCGCGAGCTTCTTCCACGCGCACATACAAGCAAGCGCGAAAACGATGCCACCCCATTCGGCTGTTACGCGAAAGTTTTTCTTTCGCGTGCGCGCGCCGGGCCGCCTCGAGCTTTCGCCCGATGCGGAATGCTCGCCCAACACACCGACCGTGCACTGCTCGAATTTTGGGAGTGTGTGTGTGTGTGCGTGAGTTATAAGTGCGCGTTCACAGCAGTGCGAAGCGTGCTCGTTGGTCAGCGCCTAGCTAAACGCGCGCGCAGCGTCGCTCGTTCGCGCGCCCTCTCTCGGATGGAACTGGCGTGACTGGAAACGCTCCGGGAAGAGTTGCGTTGCGCCCGGCCCTCAACGCGAAGCTCCCCGACCGACCGTCCGTTCCGCCGAGGTGGCTGTTGGGGTTCGGGAGAGGATCGGTGCTGCAGGCTTGTAATGGAGCTAGCAGCCTGCCCGACACGGTACAATTCATCTGGCGTGCGTTCGGCCTATTACGTGAACGGAGGCGCACACACACACTTGACTGCATGCCGTTGCTGTTGCACTTTCGTTCGTTATACGGTGGCGCATCGTCGTGTCGTGCGTGTCGGCTGCTTGCGTAAGTGCGATGCACGAGGAAGATTTCGCTCGTCCAGGCATATTTATAACTGCCGGTGTCCACGGAAAGAGCGGCGCATCGTGGTCCGATTCGCTGCTTCGGGATTGGCGGCGGTTTTGAGGTTAGGAATGCGGCGCGCCGTTTCTTAATCCGAACGGAGGAGCTGCACTTGACGTCGTAATCACGGACCGAGTTTGGGACGGCGTATAATACTTGTTTATCGCTTCGCGCGGCTCGATCTGGAGGCGTGTATCCAGCGGCTCCCGAGTATTCTATGAGGGGAACAATGTTCACACCAGTTAGTTAATAACGCGGTGGCGTTGGCTAATGCCGAAAAAAAAAACAAAGAAAACCTTTTCTGTATATGCCCTCGATCCGATGATGAAGAGATCGTGCACCTTGTTTATGCGTGATGTTGAATTGGCGTGACCATCCAAGGTTTTTAGTTTTCGTATATATATTTTTTTATCAGGAAGGCGAAGGAAAAGTGGATGAATTCTCGCTAGTGATCGCGAACAAATGTGATACTTTTGACTGGGAGGATGATGATGGCAGAGAAGTAATGATTGTGACCTTAACTAAAAGGAATTTCAGAGGGCGCAGTCGAAGCTGGAGGTAATACGCGATGTCAGTAAATAGGCAAGCTCTCTCAAGTCCGAACAACTTAGTAGACAAAACGACAGAGCATGAAGTTGTGTATCTCCACAGATCAGCTCAAATCGGCCAAATTATCCAAGCTGATACACAAGAAGAAAATAAAGTTGGAAATGATAAAATTGGACTAATTGATATAGCAGTATACAGTGGTGGCAGCCATGAAATCAGCGAGAAGCAGTTCAAAGCCTTGGAAAGAACAAGAGGCATGCAGTGGAAGCTAAGACGGGATAAGACGTGATCGGCTATTTCGACGATGTAATAATGGGTGCTGAGGAAACCTATGCTGAGCTGTGCAGCCACGTAAACTTGATCGCATGGAGTGATGAAAAGGATACATATGCTTCATGTGTAACGAGATATGAGGTTAGGAGAGCTTTTCAAAGGATGTGGAGGAGAAAATGGAATAATAGTCGATTTAGTAAAACATAGAGGGCACGTTGTACTATAACGTCATGTGACCCTTTGTTCGCAACACCCCATGACTTCAAGTGTACCAGAGACTTGGAAAAATATCATCATCATATTAATCCAAAGGCAGGGAGATGTTGAGAATTTTCAGCACTATAAGTTCATTAGCTTACTTTCGGTATTGCATCAAATATTCGCCAAGGTAATTTCCAGTAGAATCAGGGCAAGGCTTACATTCAATCAACCCAGAGAAGAGGTTGGCTTCATGAAGCGGCATTCTACAATGGATCATATCCACGTCACCAATTAGGTAATTGAGAAATCTCCGGAGTAAAACCAACCTCTGTGTTTGTCTTCCATAGATTTACGAAAATGCACTTGATTCAGTAGAGGTACCAGCAGTCACGGAGGCATTGTATAGTAAAGTACTATAGGAACCATACGTTAACATTTTCTAGAGATTTCAAGGCTACCATAACTCTTCATAGGAAAAGCATATATATATATATATATATATATATATATATATATATATATATATAAAGAAGAGAGCAAGACAATGCGACACCGTCTCTCCAATGCTATTCACCACTTGCTTGGAAGTATTTACGCTGTTAGACTGACTGGGTATGAGGCTCAACTGAAAAAAAAAAATCAACTCTAGTTTGAAGCAAATTTTTGATTTTGGCGGTCAATTTTTTATAAAAATTGGTGATAACTGAAAAAAGTATGAAAACAAACCTATCAAGTTTACAACTCTGCAATTCAGCAATGAAACGCGACATCACAATTCTGAGAACTGCACTTAATAATACATCTAAATCGGACAAAATTGACAAGTTTTATATCACTTGGCGTGAAGTATCGCCATCCCAGCAGCCCTCGCACAAGGAGGGGGAAGGAGAGGAGGAGGAAGTAGAAGTTACGTCATTGAATTGAATTTGAATTTAATTTTCATTAGACAAAGTAAGGTGATACAAGAAACAGGTTGAGAAGCACCTCGATCCATAGCACCATGGTGGTACGGATTCATGCAGAAATAGTAAAAATACATGCATAAACATACAGGCAGGAGACACCTTTACTCGTCAGATTAGCAGTATGCCAGATTAGAATACAAAACGCAAGAGTTCCAACAGCTAATATAGTTCTTTGTAATATCGCTTAAGCATCACACACAAAAAAGCTTCATGTTCCTTTAGCTGAACAGGAGGATTGTGCCATAAAGAAAAAACCAAAACTAGAAAGCCGTCTTTTTCGATATACATTTTTTACTAGGGGCTTCAAGAAGTTACTACATTCATGGCCTCTTGATCAGAAATGGGAAGGCGTAAAAACTGACCGGTGAAGTAGGACATTACTTGTTTAAGAGCTGCATACCATCATTGTAATTTCGTAATTTTTTAGCAGGTTTAGGGGCATGATTTGCTATAGAGAGAAGAGGTTTTTAGTACAGGTCACATAATTTGAGTCTGACTTAAAACGGATTGCACATTCCTGAAGGACATACAAGTAGCTTTATGTAACGATCGTATGTATAGCCCCAAGATACTATACATAAAGATAGCAGACTATGAATTAAGGCAAAACAGATCGTTCTCAATGTCGCTACATCAAAGAAAGGGCGACATTTGAAGAAACCGTAAAGCAGACAGTGCCGACCTTCTTGCACAGGCAAACAATATGCATTTTTCACTTGAAATGATGGTCTAATACAGCACCCAAGTATGTTAGCTATGGACTCTTTATATGGTTTCTCCTTCAGCCTGAAGCAAGTCCAACGCTATAGCTTTATGAGCAGAATGAACCACCGAAGGGGTCTTGCTAACGTTTAGAAGCAGTTTATTGACATGAAACCAATCACAAAATAGCCGAATTTCTTCTTTAGTCTCACGGAAAGCTTCAGCCATGGACTCATGCAGAGATGAGGGCAGTGTCATCTGCATACATGACAGTTATGTTGCATTCATGGAAGATCATTAACGTATAATGAAAATAAAATTGGTCCCAACACTAATCCCTGCGAGACACCCGATGTAAATGGGAGAAAATCTGAATTAGTATTGAAAAACCGAATCATTTGTTGTCTCTTCGTGAGGTAGGTTCGAAAAAATTCGACACCTCCCACGGAAACCCTAACATTCTAATTTGTTAAGTAGTACACCATGATGAACAGTATGGAAAGCCTTTTTTTAACATAAACGAAAACACTAATTACAATCGTATTGTTGTTTAGGTAGCAACTTACCATATCTGAAAACAATAAACAAAGAACACTGCAGTGGAGGTTGATATCTTGCTAAATATCTAGGTCTATCTCTTGCCAATAAATTGTTGATCAGAATGACCCCATTTTCCTATGTCTCTACAACGTGGTAGATGAATGGATGTCTCTCGAGCCAACGTTTCGACATGGAGATTTGTATTCGGCGCAGTTCGGACGAATACATGGGGCCCGCTTGTCGACACGTTGGCCCAAAAGACATCCTGTGCTCGACGGCTTCACCGCCATAATCACCTGTGTCGCTCAAGTGATACCATTAAACTGTCGACGACGACAGTTTAATGGAAACAGCAGACGGTAACCACTGTCGCAGTGAAAGCGTTGCTGTGACGACTGGACGACCTCGTAAAGTACGTTTAACGGTTACACCGGGAACGCAACCGAAAACTCGCTGTATACCGGCTATCGCTCTGCATGTAAGACAATCACAAAGCAGGGGAGTTTAAGTGCAAGGACAATCACCGAAGCGCCCGGCGGCCCTCTTTGAGAGCAAGTTTGAGAAAGCGAAAGACTCGGCGAGAGGAGGAGATTCCCGATGCAGCGCCGTGCACCGTCACCGACTGCGATGGGGGCGGTCAACACGCGTGTTTTGGGGCTCAACAAGAGGCCCGTCGAGGAGCCCAGCGGACCTGCAAACGCGTGGGCCATAGTGTTTATGCCGAGTTACAAGACGAATTGCTCCCCGCCCACCGCTTGTCGCCTCAATTCTCGCACCGTTTCTGTTTCGGGGACAAAGAGAGCGAGAGAGAATTTTGGGCGTAAAGAGGAGTCGAGGAACAATGTTGTCCCGTATACCGACGAGGCGAGAAGAAAACACTCAAAGCGAGAAACAATAAGCAGCACAAGGCAGGAGAGCCAGAAGACGAAGAAGAATGCAGCAGCGGCGGCATTGCAGGCAGCCGAAAATTGACAGTTTCTCCGTGCCGTTCACTTTATACTCCCGCCTTAACGCTGAGCCGCTCGTTTGCCCATGTTCTTCTGGCGAACCGAAGAATAGAGCACGCGCGCGCGCCAGCGTAACAAAAAAAAAAAAAGAAAGCAATATAGCTTGCCAGCCCCTTGGTTCGTCCGTTCGGTCACCTAGCTGCGCCGCGTTTTCGGCAACGGACAAAAGAGAAACGAAAGTTGTGGGAGTGCCGGTTCGGCTTCATTTCTTTATTTTTTTCTGTCCCTTTCTGTTTCACTCCCCCTCTTTCTAATCTAGCAGAGCGCGCAGAGAGCGCCGGGCGAAACACGAAATCAGCGGACCAGCCGCTGTATATAGTGGAGCGCCGTCGGTGTGTCGGCGGTTTCTGTCGATCTCATCGCTGCAGACCGCTCCGCTCCTTAAACGCGGTTCAACCTACATCTAGGAGCGATTGTCGGGCCATCGTCCCTTTCTTTATTTTGCCCCTCTGAGGAGGACTTGTTTCTATCCGTCGCTTCACTGCGGTGGAGGGGTGGGACGTCTAGTATGTACTGCGCGCGTGTGTGCGCGACGTCCGTGTCCGACAGATATAGTGCCCTCCCGGAGAGACAATGGGAAGAAGGGGGGGGGGGGGGGGGGCTTACGCGCATGCGGGATTGTTTGCATAACGCTTCGCTCTACGCGAGCGCACCTCCCGGAGGCGGAGCCCCAAACACGCTGCGTATTCTCCACCGCGAGCTTAGATTTCGCTCGATATAGTATATAACTGGATAGAGACGAGAGAGACGTGTGCGGGATGCGTGGAAGACGTTGAGTATTTTGCCAAATGCGTTGTCTTGGGTCTCAGTCTTTACTTTTTTTTTTTTTTGACTGGTAGTCGTATACCCGAGCGCGCCTTCTGGTCCCCTAGCACGCTGCGAGTTTCTATGCTGATCTGATATTTTGCTCGATATGTACACGACTGGGTGGAAACTGGCGCGGGATTCGTGAAGGACGTCGATGGCTTTGCCCGTGGTGGTGTGCTGGGATTCGGTCTCTTTTGCCCTGTTTTTGGAAGCGGTAAGGTAACTAGGCGGCAGTGCTGGTGCTCTGTTGATGGGGGTGGGGAATTTCGCGCGGCGAACGGAGACTCCAGCTGTCAGGCCTCTCCGATCTGACAAGCGAATCAATAAAGCAGCGTTTGTTAACGTCAGTTTCATCTCGCTGCTTTCGCGGAGAGTGATTCGGGGAACAGAATAAGGTCGGCGCCGTCAGTCCTCAAATACGATTCGCTGTGCATACGCTTTTAGAAACTTATTTGTCTCCGTATCGCACATCTTGCGCAGCCGCACGCTTTCTCTGCGAGTTTAAGCGAACGAAAGCCGCGTTTAGTTTTCGTATAGTATATAGGTCGGCGGCCGAGCCTATATAGCGTCTTTGCGCGATAATAGTTGCAAACACGAACGAACACATCAAGGGTTTTCTTGTCTGCCCGGTTACTGTCTGGACGCTTTGCGATAAGAATGGCGATTTTCTGCGGCCAATGTGTGCTCTTAAAGGTTCAACGGAGCGGACACGTACCACGCATTGATTTGTGTTACTCCGCTCCAATGCTGCCCAACCGTGTTCCGTCCACAACGATATATGTCCGCAACAATATAGATCCCGGAATAGAATTCAATATTCCGTTTAAAATTAGTCGATCTGTTGAAACAACACTTCATGGGCTCCGGCTAGGCACTGCCTATAGTAGAAGCTTCCTACATAGGATAAGAAAAACTAACAGCGCTGCAGGCTCATATGAAGAGGCTGAAGAAGACACAGAACACCTTCTTCTAGAATGTCAAAATCCCGATGCTCCCCGCAAGAACTTCTCGAAAAAACTACATGCCTTGGATCGATGGCCACTATCCTTAGAGAAAATTTTAGATCAATGGCCAACAGAAAAACTTCAACCCATCGCGGCGCGAGCCTTACTAAAATTTTTGGAGGAATCAAAAATATCACAAAGATACTGAGTCATACAATAGTTATTGCATTGCATTGCAGTTAAGGCACCCTTAATTACATGTTCCTTGTGTCTTCGTGTTCATGTATAATTTGTATTTGTTGCATTTAGAGTGCGGCATTCAAGTGTCCAACATCTTCTGCGTGAACATCTTGGTTTTGTCAACATTCACGCTGCGTGCACTCATGTGTTGCGTGTGAACACTTCGGTTTTGTGAGTATTTATGCCACGTGAACTCTGCTGTTGCGCGAACATTTATTTTTGTTGTAGTACTGAGGCTTAGTACGTGGATGCTCGTTCACGTGTTTATTTGTCCACTTTGTTGATTGTTCACAACTTTCCGACGATAACTATGCCGTAGGAGAAGAGGAGTAGCCGGCGCCACGCATAGGCACCAACCTTTCCTTAAATACATTAAAAAAAGCGACAGTCATCACATCGTCATGAAGACCAAGAGGAGCGCTCACTGGCAAATAGCCGGTAACGTCGCACTTCGTGCCACATGCGTTTCATCCGTGTCCTATCAGTGTGAATGAAGTGAAGCGTGAAAGCTCGATGAATAGAAGGCATGCACCGCAACAGGTATCGAACGTGCGACCTTTCTCCTCCGAAATTGGCGCTTCAATCAACTGCGCAACGACAATTTTTTTCTTGCCCCTAGCGCATATAAAGTAAACGCGACAGCATAAAACGGATCTATAAGCTCGTCTACTTGGCATTCAAGCAAGCGTACGCATCCCGTGAAGGTGTCCTCCGCTCTGGTGATTGCCCTTGCGCCGCATACACAATGCGAACATAAGGTACAGCTTTAAGAAGAAAAAGACGACCTTGTGGACGAAGAGCTCTGCCCATGTCGGTCGCCCGTCGGATTTTGCCAAAGATAGCGGCGTGCCACGACAACATCGACGAAAGCACGAACACTAAACTCTCAGCAATGATTTCGTCATGTATCGCTCCACAGACTGCATACCTGTCAGCCGTAAACCAGCGGCGAAGTGACTGAACGGAGGCTGAGGTACTGCAGTGCACACCAACGCGTTATGCAGAATGAGAATCGGAGCGGAACGTCATTGGGGGAAGCCAAGCTACCCGATTCATTTACTTGTTGTTGTTGTTGCTCTCTGCAAGTAAGATATTTTTTTATTGAAATGAATATTAGGAGAGGTTGGCGCCATTATGGGGGCACCGGCTACTCCTTGTCACTTTGCAAAGGAAGCAAATTTGCGTAAAAAGGGAGAATAGTGATACAAAATATGACACTCAGTAGAACACTGGATGAATAAAAACAGTACAGTCCAACAGTACATGAATCGCAATGTTTTTTGCATGAGTTCAGTACACGTACGCATATATGAAGTCGGATATTTTGAACAGCCATAACACACAACACATGTGATGCACTGCAAGTACAGAACACAATCATACATATCGCGTAATAGTTGCGATCAACACAAATCAATTTTGAAGCCAGAAAAACATATATTTTACTAATTTAACGTATTAGGGTCATCTGAAGCTTAATATTTTCCCAAAATGTTAGTGTCCTCTAAAAACGTTTTCAGAGCAAGAAGTGCTCTTTTCTGAAGGCCCGCAGTTGGCCGTGGGCCAAGTATCTTCTTTAGGGTGAATGGTCTTCTGTCTAATATCAACAAATTTACTTGCAGTACCGTTCTTTGTGGATCGTATTTCATGCACTCGTGGAGAAGATGATTCACATCTTCGTCTGGATGGCTACAAGAACACTGCGGACTATAGAGGCACGTTTTATCCTGTACAAGAAGTGTCTCGTAAATGCAGTACCAAGACGCAGCCGGTGTACCAATGTTTCAAATTTTCTGTTGCCTCTTAGAGTTTCCGGCTCTGAAAAGTTTATACATGGGTCTATAAAGTATGACTCCGAGTTCTTAGTTTGCTGCATTTCTCGGAGCGCTTGTTCTGCTTATCAGCGCTAGAGTTTCGTTATTTACGTGTAACCTAGCTTGTCAATTTCCAATGTCCATCGATTGCTGACCGACGGGTGTGAGCCCTAACTTACAAGGCTAACAAGAACAGCATACTTAACCCCCCCCTCCCCTCCCCCCTCCTTGCAGCATCTTGTGATAGTAATCCAAGCGCTACGACTGGCGTTAGGGAGGTAAGATGGCTGGCGTTGCTAAAACCGAGCAAACTCGGAAACATCTTCCGAACTCTCGTATACTGACCACCGCTGCTTCAACGGAGCGAGACAAAACAATTTAAAAACAATAAAAAAGAAAAGAAACACGGGCAAGGCGAGGGAGGAAAATGGTTCATAGCGGTAGACCTGCTATGTATACATCCGAGTCACCGTAGGAAAACCATTATATATCGTAGCGCGTGTCGCCCTATAAGTATATATATACATACCCGGCGGCCAGCTACCGCGAGGAGCCAGTTGTCGTCCTAAATAGCGACGTTCGAACGACACAAGCTCTGACCATCTCGCGCGACCAATTTTTTTTTTTTTCGTCTTCACATGCTCGTTTCTCTCTCTCTCCCTCACTTTACTCTAATATGTGTGCCGCGAGCAAGAACGTCTTTTCCGCGGGATTCCGCATCGTCCGCAAACGATCTCTCTCCTTCATCCCATGTCCAGAGCCAAGCACCGGGCCGCCGTTGTACATAGGAGAACACACGGGTCTCATTAGCACTCGGCTCCGGCAGCCTCGTTTGCCGAAGAAAAGAGAGAGAGAGAGGGTGCGGGCATTTTGGCGTGCGAAAAAGGCTTCTTAAAAAACCGCTTCTCTCTCCGTCTCTCTCGTTCGCGTCTTTAAAGCCGGCCGCTTCAACTGTCCGGCTTCTTGGAAGGGATGCCTCCTGCATCAGTGGGGCCGTTGCTATGGGGTTATTTTATTACGCTTCACTTTTGCGCTTTTGTTTCGTCTTTCTCGTTAGTTCCGCCTGAAGAAAAGAACGGGAGTAACGGGCCCTCGGGCGAACGAACCGAGTGCCCGAGTGAGCGGGAAAATTGGTCCAAACCATGCCATGCACCCTCCGCGCGACTCGAGGAAAAGGGCGATCCGCAAACTCGAGGAGGAACGGAGAAAAAACATCGCCACACTATGCGCGCAGACGTACGTGGTCGTTCTTATCTGACGTGCTGTGCTGGCGCTGGCTTCGGAAGATCAGCCATTGCAACGGAGTGAAAAAGAAAGAAAGCAAGAAAGAAAGAAAGGAAGAAAGAAAGGAAGGAAGAAAGAAAGAGGGCAAGAACATGGCGGGGCAGCCGCTTTGCGCGGAATGAAAGCGCGCGCTTTCGCTCGTTTCTCGTTTGTTTGTTTGTTTGTTTTTCTTTTCCCAGCCCAAGCACGGAGCGAACTCGGACGCGTTGCAGCAGCGGTTGTTTTCAGGAGACACGATGCGTGCGACAAAGCGCCCGCTCATTGGAATTGTGATTGATCGAGCGCGCCGATTAATTGGTGGCGGGCTCGCTTCCAGTCTCTCTCTGGCGCGGGCGATCGACGTGCTTCTTTCGTTCTTGTTTTTTTTCATTTCGCCGAAACTGAGACGTTGTTAGTGGAACTCGCGCTTGCACGTAAACTTACTCGCGTTCGCATTGCCTTGGCAGAACCGAACGAGTGGTGGAGATGAGGTTGAGATTAGGGGCGACATGGGACGAGCCGTTTGTCGAGGCAGTCAAGTGTATAGTAAAACAAAGGGGTTAGGAAAAAAAAAAAGGAATGGTGCGACACCGACGACGTAGTAAAGGGGTGCCGCGTGTGCTGTAGACGCAACAAAAAAGACAATTTCTTAAGGATTTGACCGAACAATTACACGCCCCTATAGAGCGAGTAAAAGGCACAGGACGAATACGTGTCCCGAGACGCGAGACACGAAAACGAAAACGAAGTTTGAAACAACAAACGATATGCAAGCGCTGAGATAAAGCCATCCAATCAGAAAGTAATGGCGTTCTACTCGAAGTACACGGCTGCGCAGTACACAGAATTCAAATCGCAGAAAAACCAATCAACGACTGCTTTGTTTTAGCTTTTGTTCAAACGTTCTGTTGGAAGCGCTGGAAATGGGCTTTAGCTTTACAAATATGCCAATACTGGCTCGCAACACACATACTTGGTCGAGTTGTCTATATACACGCGTATCAAGATGCAGATTGAACCGCGACGAGCGGAATAGTTTCGGTTGTACATCGGTGCTGACTGGAAGCAGCAATGACATTGCAGCTACAGAATAAGTTGTACATGATTGCGCCGCGCACGAGAGCCCAGTCACGGGAGACCTAATCACGCGGCAGGCGAAAGACTGACCGAGTTAGTTTAAAATCGGTGGATTTTACATCCGTACGACCCATTTATGCGAAAACAACCGTTACGAAGCTTAGTGGGCGCCAGTATACACCTTGCGTTAATTGGCGGCTGGTGGAGGCCCGCGATATGTAATCGCTGCGCGAAGCCTGTTGCTGTCGTTGCCCCCATTTTTTTTTTTCTGTTGTGCATGAGTGGTTCAGACTCACGACTTCGACGCGCCGAAGGCCGCGCGCATGTCCTAGTGACATAAACTTAACCGCCCCCCCCCTTCATTTACATTGCGCTTGGCAATGCGTATAGTGAGGCTAATGTAAGGCCAAACTTTCGGGCCCGCTAGCTCCAGCGCAGGCGTTCAGCGACAGCACGTTAACCGACCGAGTTAAGCCTCTTCTTCCACAGAGTATACTCCTCGAATGCAACACTCATTTTGTACAAAAATTTAAAATTATGGACTTTTTAACGACCCGAAACTACAGATCGGACTCTTTTCTCAGCATGCTCCCAAAGCACGGTATACACGAGCGTTTTCTCATTCAGCACCTATTAGAATGCAGCCACTGTGGCCGGGAATCGAAGCCGCAACCCTATGCTAATCATTAGACGCCAGTTTCTAGATGTTCGTTCCCGAAGCGTGCTATGAAATACCTGGGCGTTCCGGTTGCTTTCGTGCTTCAATGCATCAAACGGTGGTTTGTTAAAAAAAATGAGGAGTGAAACGATATAGCGAATTTTTTTACTGCCAGTTTCACAGTGCCTATAATATATCTCGAAACCCGCGCGATCCTTAGACGTCATTCCGAGTGGATACGGCGCCTTGCGAATTCACCGGCTACAATTCGTAAATTGAAATATGTACTGAAAAGTAATCAATTAAAGAAAATGAATTAACGGATTTTTAGGTAATCATCGATCATGCATTTTTTTTTTCATTTCTCGTGCTAGTAATGTCCGGCCTCTTCGAAAAATCCTGTTCAGCGACTAGAATTAGGCTCACCGTGGCTCGCGAGGGTACGTGTGTGTGACTACGGTAGCACAAAGACGAGCACGTCGAAGACGATCCTATATGGCAGCAAAGGCATGACATCTACCTTGGCCGTTCGACGTATACGCGAGCTTAAGACATGATGATTCTTGGGTTCTACACATATAGGTGGGTAGCGGATGAGTGCAAGGGAGAGAAACGAGGGATTGTGACGTCATCAACAACTACGTGTCACGCAATCACACTTACCTATGTTTAAAGTTTGAATAACAGCGCAAGGACAGCAGAGGGGACAGAAGAGAGAACAAAGCTCTCTGTTCTCTCATCTAGCTGTTCCCTCTGCTGTCCTTGCGCTGTTATACAAACTCTAAGGCATGTTTCACCAACAAGATCAATCCTACACCCTTCTTAACGTACTTACCCACTTACCTATGGCTATGTCATATGGTATACGTTGAGACGACGATGCCATTAAAGTGGAACGTGGCGTACGCGCCAAGTATTTCATAGAGCTGACTGCATTATGAACGAGAGACGCGTGCGTGCGATGGTAGCCTAGTAATGGTCACCTGATTTACACATGGTAATAAATTGATTTAACATGGTAATAAAGGAAAGTATGTGGATCGTGGCCTAGTGGTTGGAACAGCGGGCTTCTGTACTCAACGGCAGAGATCCGATTCCACCGTCGGTCACATATTATTTTCTTTCTGCTGAAGCGAGCCGAGGCAGGACCGTACCTATGCCTGCCTACGAAAGTGCAAGAATGCATCGCGTTGAAGTGGCAACTGCAAATAATCGTCACCATAAAGTAACGCAGTTGCACGTATTTCGCCGGTAACTATAGTGGCCCTAAACAGCGTATGTTAAAGAAAAAAGAAAGAAAAGATTAAAAAAAATACAAAAAAAATTGCGCTGCACTTCCTTGCAAAGAAAGAACAAAATACCAACTAGCCCAGTCTTCCACCCTTTTATGTACCGAAGACTCTTAGGAAGCCTTCTTCTTCTTTTTTTTTCTTTCATTTGCCGTGTACCAGGAGGTGTTGGTTTCAATTAGACGGCGACAACTACTCATCTTCAGTCATAGATGAGCTCAAAAAGAAGCTTGAGGCACAAAATGTAGAGAAAGGGCTAAAGCCACAATAGTTCTAAAGTCCACATACAAACAACAAAAACAGTTGTTTCTGAGGAAACCCCTCTTCTTCTCGCGCTGCTCAGAAGCCGCTTCCTTTCCAAACCGAAGCGTTGTCAGGACCAGCTGGAGTGCTCCAGCTGTGTCGTCCACTCGGCTGCACGCCGACTGCTACAGTACCGCATTATTGATAAACTGGAGTGCGGTGCCTACACAGACAAGTGCCGTGAGAACAATGCCAGTGTTGCTTTCTTCCGCGGTCTCTCGCTAAAGAACTGCCTGTATGCAACCGCAGCACCAGCAGCACCTTTCCTTCTTCCTGTTCGTGACACAACGATGCTGCCACATAACACGTACAGTGCGAAGTGCGCCCGCACGTTCGCCGCGTATGTATACAGCACACGCACGCATATTGCCTCGTGCTCACGAACCGCGGGCAGGGAGGCGAAAGTTCGAGGCCGCCGCTGGCGTTCGCGGAGGCTCTCGGAAGCATGGCGCCGGCGGCGGCGCGGCATCCATTGGCGGCGGTCAAGAGCGTCACGATCCGACATTAGCCGTGCCGCCCGCCAATCCGCATTCCCTTTCCTGCTTCCCGACCGGCCTGCGTGGTGTTTGTCGAGCCGTCTCTGGATCGCGAACCGTTTTGAATATCCTAATTAATATTGCGTGGTATAAAACTACGCTTCGAGAGCAAGATTTCGGCCGCATTTCGCCCCCATCGAAATGCGGCCGCCGTGGCCTGGATCGATCCCGCGACCTCGTGCTTAGCAGCGCAACACCATGGCCGCTAAGCAACCACGGCTGGTCACTTTAGCTGGGATGATCACAACCGCAAATGTACCTTAGAAAGTCGCCTTAAGGAAAGCCGTAAGTGGCGCACAAAACAGCAGTAGTCGACCCCACGATAACTGCGTACGTCAACGGTGATTCCGTTGATGGTGAGGACGACAGCCAAGATCACGTACAGTGACGTATTCGACAACCCTGCACGGCACGACGACGGCACGACCACGACCTGTGTAGGGCTCACACGGCGCGATCCCGGCCGCGGGCCGAATACTCCAGGCTATAGGACATACATGTCATTGGACAGTAGGAGTCTTCTTTACTGGCTATACTTCTTTTCTCGCTACATAATTCTGATGACAGTTCCCTGACCCCTAGGAAGTGTACACATGGACAACCCAAAGAACGCTATAATCTCCAATGATCAGTCACGTATACATAGCTCGCACCTCCGATCTCCACCGCTCTTATTCGTATGCGTGTTCCGTATGCGTTCACATTACACAAACCTTGGTTAAACAAATGCCCTACATGCGGAGCAAGCCAAAGCGAAACAGGGTTCCGTATGGGTATAAGTCTTCTGTCGTGTTTTGTGGCGGCAGTTTACGTGATTGCGCAAATTTAGGTCGCTCGTTACGTACTTGTAAGCGCGTAGAAGTTCGTGCGCTGTTCAATTTACCTGCATGCGGTGATATACTATGCGAGTATATGATTTAGCCGGCAGATAAATAGATATATGTAACCAAGAAGAAAAAAGTGCCCACGTGAGCTAACGTAAATGCACATTATGCAGCAAGGTAATGCGCATTTACGCCTCCCGTGATGCGGTGACGTAAGCGCCTCAATTTAACGGCTAGTCATTTACGTCTGCATCCCGGTTTTTTCGAACATCCGAATGACGCCCACTTGTTACGTACACCACTCTAAGCCTAGTCAAAGAGTCCTCAGAGTGCGGCCCAGTTCCGCCGTTAAAATGCCATAAAGGAAGCGAGCGTATACCCCCCCCCCCCCTCCCTCTGTTAGCCACGTCCTGCGCGGTAACGTCAGCAGGGACTGCAAAATAGTCACAGCGCAAGCATTCGAATAATGAACGCTCCCATTTCTTTATTTCAAGCGCGGAAGGCCTCTGTACAGTACTTTAATGTATAGGCACCAACAAAACACATAGCTATTGTGTTCTGCGGTCAAGTCTAGTTGGTACATTGAACTTGCGTAAAGAAATCCGCCTGCGGCGCAGACGTTGGCGGATGATGGTGATCTCTCATTTGCATAAAGCTTTAAACGTCATCTACAGCGTCGCGCTCTTAATTTACGCCCATCTATCCAAGGACTAGAAGAGGGGCCATATCTTTGTGCCCAATACACACCGCGGTCGTCCGCCAAGTAATGTTGCTCCGCCATGTTTCCCGAAGCAGACGACGCGTGTCGGCGGTCGAAGCCAAAGCCGCAGCTGCGTCCGCGCACCAGACGGCGTCGTTTAATGAACGCGGAAGGCGCTCAAATGGTCGGCGTGCGGCGCCCTGGCGTTCCGTTTTCGAGGACGGCTAATTTACCCCTGTTTTCGCGGAGAAAATGATTCTCTGTGGAAACAGGCCCTCCCTCTATATTTTTATCGCCGTAGGGGAACGGCGCTTCCTCCGTTTTATATTCGAATTCGCTTCGCCCACCGTTCTTTCTATGGACGTTGTTCGACCGACCAGGCTGCGGCATAGGCGGTTAGTTTCCGCATCAGTGTACCCTCCAAAAGGCAGGTAACATCTATGCTATACTATAGTGAAATCAGGCCTGCGTAAAGAGAGCGGGGTGGGGGGGTGACAAGAAGTACTGAGGCATTTCGTGCGATTGAGTTTGATAAGCATGCGCTCGTATTTCTAAAAGCGGGGAAAGGTGGACAGCTGCGAAAGGTTTCCTCCAAAAATCGCTGTACTCGCGCGACATTTTCCGTAGTAATTAAGAGAAAGCTGTAGGGGCGGAGCTTCTGCACATGTATTTTCGCGTTAAGTAGTCCGGCAGAGCTTGACAGCACTTCTTTCAGTTTGCTGACAATTTCACGCGTGTTGGCGAATCCTGCAAGCCTTGACTGCGTAGCGCTTTCCCTTCGTTGGCGTATAAAGTTGTCCGCGAACACGGAGGGAACTCTGGCGTCCAATCGTTTCGCTATACTATATGAGAATGAGTAGTACATATATTGGCGTAATCTATACGTGCTTGTGGCTTACCGCATTACGCTTCATTTTGCACATTTTTCAAGAAATCTTAGTTGCCCGAACACAGCAAGGCAATAAGTTTCTTGCGCATATGCGTAATCGTCGTAAATAATTGCAGATTTTGTAACGAAACACATCTGCCCTTGTCGCGTCGCGGCTTTACCGTTGCGCTGCTAAGCCTAAGAGTGCGGGATCAAATTTCGGCAGCGGCGGCCGAATTTTGATGGAAGCGACATGCAGAAGCGCCCGTGTGTTTTGCATTGGGTGCAGGTCAAAAAACACCAGGTGACCAGTGAGTGAGTTAGAACTTTATTTAGGTCCTGAGGGGAAATCAATCCGGCGGCTCCACCCAGGTCGGGGCCGGTAGACAGAGTCCTTCGGCGACGGCCCGGGCCCTCTGGACAGCCTTGAGCTGAGCGATGAGCTCTGTGCTTCTGAGCGCTGAGTCCCCGGAAGACTGGTCGGGAAAGTCCGTGCTCGCGTTGGCAGGGCACAGCCAGAGCATGTGTTCGAAGTTGTTGTATTCGTGGCCGCAGTGTGGGCATTCAGTAGGAAGGTCAGGATTGATCCTGCTTAGTGTTGTTGGTGTGATGTATGTACTAGTCTGCAACTGTCTGTAAGTGACGGCCTGTGCTTTTTTGAGCTTTGGGTGAGGAGGAGGAAAAATTATTCGTGATAACCTATGATTTGAAGTGATTTCGTGGTATGATACGAGCGGGTCTTTGTTGTCTAGGTCCCTCCAGGATGGGTTGACCCCAGGTCACCAAAATTAATCCCCCAATACGGCGTGCCTCATAATCGGATATCAGAAGCTTCGCTCGCGTATTGCTCGCACAAGAATTTCCCAATACTCTGACGAGAACACCTTTCGTTAAGAATTTCGAGATTTCAAAGCGCTTTCGCGGTGTTCGGACCGTTGATTCTTGCAGAAAATTCCCACTCGCTGTACTGATTCTTTGCTTCTTCTGCTGAATGACAATGTTATCATTCTTTGCAGTTAAGCAGATAACAATAGTTTGCAGCAGACGCTGTGAAAATTAACGATTTCACTGTGAGGGTGCTAAATTGAGGTTGTCTTGCGATTTCGAGCTTTTGGTACATTTTACCATGCCGGTGCAAACAGCACAACTAACTTTCACGGGCGTTTCACAGAAGTCACGCATGTAAATCAACTTAACATTTCGTGTAGTGTCCCTTCTGAGTGAAAAGCACACAAAACATCGATCAGGCGCACAGCGTGCACGTTAAATTGATTTGTGTAAATCGAGGCAGTTATTTCGCAGACTGATTAGAACGAGATATTTATTTACTCAACGACTGGAAACGATTGTGGACAAGCGACCATTTCCGTCTGTTTGTTCAGGAAATCAATAGCCTGCGCAACAACTGCGGTCCTCCTGACCCATAATCATTTAGACAAGTGTACATTTGCACCAGTTTTTCTCCCTGTAGACTGCAAGAACTGTTCCTATCTCTTATAGCGCTGGAACGGAATGGAAATTCGACAACATCGAATACTGAATTCTCGAATCGAGTGCCAATCGGATAGCAAAGATTATTCGATTCGTATTGTGAACGTCGAACATTTGCACACCACTAGAAAATATCGAAGTGCGCATGCATGCTCTACCAATTAGTGGACGTGTTTACGATCGAAATCATAAGCGCGAATATTCGTGAGTTGTAGCTCGCCAAGGTTCGCTGCGCAACGTTCGCGCTCGCCATGGCGTTCGCCATGAAGCGTGGGTCGTTGTCGTTTGGAATGGCGTCTCATTTTCTTCGTATCCCTAGTTGCCGGTGTCGACTATGGTGGTGTGACAAGCGGAGACATCGCAGCGCCCTCTGGTTGGCCCGAGGTGCCTATACCGGCACTGAGTTTCGGAAGCCAAATTCAAAATATGGCCTTCGTTTTCTCCAGCCCAAAGAGAGAAATCCGTGTTCCGAAGGAACACTTTGCCACTCTAAAATGAGTCAATAATCTACGTGCTTCTCCGAAAACTAACATGCATTTCATTATGGGCATTTCATTTCATGCACATAACCCTGCAATTCTCTGCATTTTCTGTATATTCTTTTTCCTACAGAGAATATCTGAAACAGTAGTGCGTGCCTGAAATTTTGATATTGAAATGCATGCTGTTTTGTTTTGTGCTCACATTATGTTTGATATGTTAGGAGTACCACTGGATTATCCTGCTGTATGTCTTGTAAAGGGGGTCCGAACCTCGGTCAAGTGAATTAACTTTCACTCTTTAGTTGGGACTTTCCCCCGTTCGCTACGGAAACAAACTCAATCCAATTCAATCCAACGTTGACCTTCCTTCGAAAGCCTGCAGGTGGCAGGACCGCGGCCGCGTCGTCTCTTCGCAAGACTGCTTCTTTGATCGTTCCTGGTGTAGAAGCCGAGCGCGGCAGGAGCGGCGCCGTACGACACCTTCTGCCCTCTGTCGTAAACGAGCGGCTCACTCACGCGTGGCCGCAGCCCTTGCCCGGGTGCTCCCCCACTAACCCACCACCCGCCAGCTCGCCCAGCGGGTCGGCCGGCGCGTGCGTCGCGGCCATAAGCGAAGAGGCAGCAGGAAGTGACGGCTCGGCGAGGAGAACCGATTGGCGGCGCGCGCGCGCGCGCGCTCGTGCTGTAGGTGCGCGAACTGCGCACGGAGGAACGCGGCGATCACGATAAGGCGTCTCGTCTCGCCTTGCCAGCGTTGACCCCTTCCTCTCCGTGCTCCCCTCGGAACTCTGTGTAGCCACGTACGCGTGCGACACGGCCTATAGTGGTAGCTTGTTTGTGTACGTACGCGTGGAGGGGTGTGAGGCGGCGTCAATGCGCAACAGAAGTGTTTGAGCGCGAGACCCCCCCTCGTCACCCCGAGGAGGAGAGAGAGGACGTGAAACGGAGCGGGAAGTGAGAGAAAAACTTTATTGCTCAGTTAATCGGAGTTATGGCAGGTCTGGGTGGGGCCCTTAGTCCAGGGCTCCACTGGCTCTTGCGGCTCGCTGAGCTTGGTCCAGGAGGGCCAACTGGCTCCCCTGATCCTCGCTTGCGAGTAGTGCCTCCCACTGCCGTACGAAGTCTGTGACGCTTAGAAAAGGTGAATTGACGTTGCAGTAAGCAGCTTCGCGTCCTCTTGTCCTCCGTACGGGCCTGCGACGAGATCGCGTCGATTCGCGGCGGAAGGCGCCACTGCAGGAACGACACAGTGCGAAGCAGTTTTTTAGCGCTACAGGCTGACGTCGTCGCTTCTCGAAAAAAAGAAAGAAAGAAAGAACTTTGAAACAGTGCCAGTGGAAAGTAGCGGGATAGAGGAATAGGGATGGGGCGTCGGGGTGCGTCAAGACCGGAGGAGTGGCACTGGATGCACGCCCGCTGCTAAACCGTTTAGTTTGCGCTGGTCTTTTCGCTCAGCCGTTTAGAGTCGCAGGACTGCTGCAGTTGGGAGCTCATGACCGGAGAAAATACTGCCGCAATAATACGGTTTGCACCGGCTAGAACAGCCGGTTTCCTACAGCAAAATAAATAAACCGGTGAGCAAGGAAGCAAGAGAGAAAGAGAGAGAGAATGGGGGGGCGGGGTGGGTAAAGCCACACGCGTGGTACACAGACTTCGCTCCTCTTATTGTCGTGAACGAAGCAGCAGTGTGTTCTGCATATGTTTCCTGTAGAGAGAATGTACACTAAAATTTACTGCACCATTTTGAAGCAAAGTGGTATATATAACACAGTGATAGGCTGACGCACTTCATTCGGTCGCTTTATCTCTGGAGTAGAGAGAGAGGGAGAGAGAGCAAGGACAGGAAAGGCAGGGAGGTCAACCGGGTGAGCACCCTGTTTGCTACCCTACGCTGGGGGTGGGGAAAGGGGAATAGAAAGAGAAAGAGAGTGAGCATTGAGTGCGTATGGGAGGATGCATAGGGTCACTATCAACGGTATCTTAAGCCGGTGCACTTTAAATGGTGCACTAGTGCTCGAATCACTTTTCGTGCCAGTGACAGGCGTGGCCACGGTCTTCCTATCTTCCGACTATCTTCTGACTATCTTCCGGCAACGCTTTGTACGTTATGAATGAGATTTCAGCACAAGGGCAGCAACGTTTCGTGAAACGTCATGGTACAGGACAAGTGAAGAAGGCGGGAAATTACTTAGTCCCATAGAGAGTTGCAACGAAACTCTGTCCCGGGAATGCATCTTTTTATTATTTATTCTTTAACAGCGCACCGACCAAACTTCAGAGCGCCCAGTTCGCTTGCGTGAGATAAATCGCACTGCTCGTACGTAATCTCGTTTTCTTGATAATATAGGGCATAATCATAATCATCATCATCATCATCTTCTTCTTCTTCTTCTTATGTTCACTGCAAGATGGACTCCTCTCCCTGCGATCCCCAATTACCCCCGTCTTGCGCTAGCTGATTCCAACTTGCGCCTGCAAATTTCTTAATTTCATCACGTCCCCTAGTTTTCTGCCTTCCTCGATTGACGATTCCATCTCCTTGGCACCCATTCTGTAACTCTCACGGTCCACCGATTATCTACCCTACTCGTCACATGTCCTGCCCAGCTCCATTTTTTTTCTCTTAATGTCAACTAGAATATCGGCTATCCCCGTTTGCTCTCTAATCCACACAACACTCTCTTCCTGTCTCTTGGCGTTACGCCTAACAATTTGGGTTCCATCGCTCTTTGCGCGGTCCTCAGTTTGTCCTCGCGCTTCTTTGTCACCCTCCAAGTTTCGGCCCCGTATGCTAGCACCGGTAGAATGAAATGATTGTACACTTTCCTTTTCAACGACAGTGGTAAGCTTCCAGTCGGGACCTGGTAATGCCTCCCGTATGCACTCTAACCCATTTTAATTCTTCTGTAACTTTCCTTCTCTTGATCAGTGTCCCCTGTGGGTACTCGACCTTGGTAAATGTACTCCTCTGCAGACTCTAGAGGCTGACTGGCGATCCTAAATTACTGAACATTATCTTTGTCTTCTGCACATAGGATATAAGGCTCGGCAATTCGGTATCGCTTCGAGCTGTACAAGACAGATAATGTCAAGGTTGAACAATTAACCAGGTTGCATCATCGGGTCACGGGCCCGCGCGTTTAAGATGTTGCCAAAAGTAAATAAAAGTGGGTAATTTGTTTCCGCCGATAAATCCTCATGGTCTGAAAAAAAAAATAATGACGTTGTACAAATGTACCTGCGTTGCCAATCGACATGGGCTCTCTGCATTTGTGCTCTCTGCACTTACGTTTGTACTTCGATGCATAAAGAAGTGTTTTGTTAAAAAGGTTAAGTGGAACAACAGTGCATTTTTACGGGGAGCTTGATGGTGCATGTCCCCAAGCTGGACTTAATTCCGGAAATTGATTCAAAATTTATGCACCTGAGAAACTCACCGGCGACAATTCATTAATTGCAATAAGCGCCGCAAAATAACTAATAATGAATTTAAATAGTGAAATATTGTAAATTAGTAGAATATATTCTTCGATTTTTCTTGCAATTCATGTCTGCCTCTATGAAAAATCCAACTGATGGACTAGAATTATGTTATCTGTAGCAGGTGATCTTTAAAAATTCCGTAAAGCTTAAACATGATCCCCCAGTATAATGAGAGAAAAGAATACACAAGAGAAAAAAAAAGTTACAAAACAGTCAGGTTGTAGTCTTATTTTCTAACTGAAATCAAAATAAAAGAAAGTGATTTAGACAGCTATATAATGGCGTCGCCTGGCCCTTTTACGCAACAGTGTTAACTCATTATTAGGTGGCTATTGTGTATTACAAAAATATTGCAAAACAAGAAGTATCGTCGCACCTCCAGAAAACCTAGTGCGTAGTTAGATAAAAGGTTAAGTGAAGTCCACAAACAGTCCAAGACTGACTGAAACATGCCGATACAATATGGCGAGGACAGGTTGTACCGCATACTATACGAAGTCCCGACACATACCCGTATAATGAGTTCCGAACACACACACAGGGCCGCGGTGTGGTCCAAGATGAGCAGCCGTACAGATGATTAAACAAAAAATACATCGATGTCATAATGCATGCACATAGCCGCAACAGTCAAGTCGCAAAAGGCGCACAAAGATTAGCACGGTACATATATTAGACCACAAGTGCACATAAACACAAATGAAGTGCATATACTTAGTACAAATGACCGAATTGGCTTGCGTGTGTATAAGTGTACCCAATGTGGTGCCTAGCACACGTTTGTCATTCCTGCTTACTCAAAGAAATGTGCGTTCAACGCTTTCCGTTGTTATTGTTGTTGTTCAAATGAAAACATGGAACGCGACATTCCCGTATTCAAAAACGCCGGGCCTTGACTCGCACCTTCTTTCCTCGACTCTATGCATGGTGATCATGATTTATTGTGTCACCTTTGAAACAGGGTGGTGACGAATAGTCACATAGCCTCCTTGAGTTAATCAGGTATGCTATGCGTGCTTTTCGTTCTAGTATTCTTGTATATATCTCTGTGATGCTGCTGCTGCTGATGATGATGATGCTGTTGCTGATGATTATTTATTGGCATCCCTCTTGAAACGGGGCGGGGACAGATCGTCACTTACAAAGCGGAGCCCGGCTCCACGCTTCGGCTGAGGAATACACTACGCTTCATCAACGTTCCTCGGTGATTCCCACGACGGGAAGTTGCTTTTCACCGCACCCTGACCGCAGTTCATTATTATAACTAAAGAAAGCCCCTGGTGACGACATTTTTCGCCAGGAATCACCGTTGAGTGTCATTCACGAGAGCTGCATGCGTTACTGAGGGTTGCCAACCGTCCCCCATTTCCCTCCCCCCCGTCCCCCCCCATCCCCCAACCATCTCGACTTCTGAGTAAATGTCCCGCGCCCCGATTTGACCCTGCCGCGACGAACAAATGTCCTGACGTTTTGCTTTTTCGCGGTATAACAATCAATAAACCAGATTTTCCTTTTGTGATGTCTGGTGGCTCGGTCGCTAACTATTTTGTCTTCTGTTTTGTTGTGATAAACACAAAGGCGGCTTCGTTTTTACCGTTTTTTTGGTTCGGTTGTAGGCTCCAACCACTCATATTACCTCTGTCTGTATTAGCGTATTAGCCGCGTTAGCCAGGGACCACTCCAAATTTCTGGTTGTAAATTTTGTGATAGTGAAAAAATTGGGCAAGAAAAAGGTGATATTTTGTTGCACGTACAGAGTGGTGGCTTCTGGAACTCATAGGCTTAGATTTCGCCAGGCACAGTCCCCACCCTCTCCAAACTTCATCCATTCAAGAGCTATACCCTAGCCCACCCCAGTCGAGTGGCACCTCTATCTACTCTATTGAGTCGAAGTGCAGTGTCGAGTGGAGGAACGTTCTACAATACGGGAGTTGGTCGCCTTCCAGACCGGACGGCTATTTTTATTTAACACTACGCGTCTACAGACGAGGACAATATGGCAGCGCAGCATAACTTGCGCGCCTGTCACTTGCGTTTGTGTCTCTGTGTGCGTGCTGGAGATCGTTCTTTCAAGCGTATATTTTCTTCATTCTTCTTTCCTGAACAGTGCATTTAGAATTTCTCGGATACCGGCCCCTAAAAGGCCTACATCGCTACATTTAAAATTAAAAACAACAACAACTAATAAATGTATGTTCGGCAGAAAGATACAGTAAAGAACAAAGGCAGGGATAAAGAACAAGCTACAAGAAAGAGCCGCGGGTTACTCAACGACACCGAAACGAAACAAGACCGGGCCGTGAAATTGGGCTCGTAGCTTCCCTTCTCCATCTAAGGGGAGAGAGAGGCTCGGAGCTTTGGAAACAGAGTCAGTGACCGTGCGTGCGCCCTTCGAGCCGTGTCAAAACCATTTCACCGACTGCTCGCGTTTTACTGAGCCATTAACGCGACTGTCGCGTGCACAGAAAAATGTTGGGCCGGGCGTCGCGCAACCAGGACTGGACACCCGGATTCGTATAAGCGAGGAGGCATGTCTGGCAGACTTCGGAACACATCGGGACGCGTATGTGTAAAGCGGGTATACGCACACAAGCGGCCACGTCCCACTATACAAGAGAATCTACGTAAGGGAATTTTTATGAGAATTGTCTAAGAAGTTCTGGACGAAGCTCTCCGAGGTGGTGGCCCTGTTCCTTGATACTCGTTTTTCGCTTCAATTTTAACTAGTTGTTTACACTTTGGCTGGACTTCACTGCTCAGGAATTCAGTGAGAAGTGTAGCTGCCTACGAGTCCATTGAAGCCAAGTGCGAAACCTTCTTTGCCTTTTCCCTCCGAGGTCGCGGGATCGAATCCCGGCCTTGGCGGCCGCATTTCGATGGGGGCGAAATGCGAAAACACCCGTGTGCTTAGATTTAGGTGCACGTTAAAGAACCTCAGGTGGTCAAAATTTCCGGAGTCCTCCACTACGGCGTGCCTCATAATCAGAAAGTGGTTTTGGCACGTAAAACCCCAAATATTATTATTATTATTTTCCCTCCGAGTGTCTCCAACCGCTACGGCGGCAGGCAGCCGAGAACGGCTGCACGAGATTTATGACCGCCAGCATGTTTTTAGGCACATGAGGGCAACGCAGAAGCGCGTCCAAGATTTTTCCAACATACACCATGCGCATGACATCGCCAAGCCGGCACGACTAGTCCTAAAACTGACGGACCACCTCAGGTGACCGTGGGGGAACCCAGCGAAGGTGAGAGCAAGAGACCTCGTCTTGATGAAACACCCAATCAGGAGAGCGACAGTGCTTCAAACTATGACCTAAGAGATTATGAAGCCACTGAGTGTGATGAAGCACCTTTCACATTCGTGATCCACAAAAACAAAAGGAATGAAGGGATCCCGGTGGTGTACCAACCATCACACGAAGGGCACAATTTTTGGCAAGTGAATCCAAATCATGCTGCCACGGAAATGGTCTCGGCGGCAAACGAAAAAGTTCGGACGTTCCAAGTAAACAGAGACGCAGTTTTGCATTGAGTGTTACTCAGTGGCACCTGCGAAAAACCTGCTTTTACTGCACGAAGTCGCGAGACTGAAGAGTTAAGCCCTACATACCGGCTTCGTAGACTCGAGATGCCGGAAAGACTCGTCACGTGTCACTTCAGTACACTGAAGGACACCTGCTCGAGTTTTTGAAAGATTTTGGAGTAGTATCAGTGCGCCGACAAGCAAGATGCTACCGTCTGAGGGTGGTACGCTTGAATCCCTCTCTTTGCACAGTGTAATCCTTCACTTCAGACATGACCAACCACTGCCTCAGAGAATCCACTTGGGCTTCACCAGCCATTCAGTGGAAGAATACCTTGGTCCTGTCTTGAGGTGTTATAACTGTCACAGGTTTGGACCCCAGGCAATTCAAAATCGCTTCAATTCAAAATCCCATCCACATTAGACACGACCAGAGCCTCTGAAACAGTCATTCACCGTCTGCGGCTCCGTACCGCGTACACAAAACACTTTCTACATAAAATTTCAAGAGCTGATAGTGCGGAATGCGCTTGTGGGCAGGCGGATGAGGAAGGGAGGGAAGAGAAAAGTAGAAGGCAGGGAGGTTAACCAGAATAACGTCCGGTTGGCTACCCTACACCGGGGGAATGGGAAAGGGGAAAACAAAGATCACTGGGAGAGAGAGGAGGGAAGGAAAGAAGGAAATTGCGGTGAGTTCGCTGACGCGTGTGGTCTTACAGAAATTGCATTAAAAGTCACGGATGGTAGCACAAACCCGTCGTCCTTAAGGATGTACAGCATCTTCTGGTAGAATCTCCGCAACGCGACAGGCACAGAGAACGCTTAGCAGGTGATTTAGTGTCATTAGCCCGCAGGCCCTTCAGCCTCAGGAAGATCTTAGGTCATTGCAAAGACCAGTGTTACTGACCCTTCAAAGATTTCTAGAAGTGAGCGATATTCTCAGAAACTATTGAGTAAAGTGTTTAAATGTGATAAGCTCATTCTATGAGATTTTTTTACTCGACTTTGGCCACTTCTATGCCTGCATTCATGTAGCTTCATTTTAATTTATTCCATGCTTTCTAATGTACCCTGATTTTAGTGTAATTACGTGACCAAACTTTGTGTTTAGTGCGCTTATGTGAGTGGACTTTGTCTTGCTGTGTTTCTAAGTTGGCTTTCAGTTTTAGTGTGGCATTAGTGTAGTTATGTGACTGGACTTTGGGTTATTATGACTTAGAGTTCACGTTTAGTTTTACTGCATTTAGGCTAATTCTCTTTTTGTTTTGTTTTTTAAATATCTATGTGAAATGGAGTAGCCGGCGCCAATTGAAGGCGACATCTCCCAAGTACTATATAATAAAATGTTCTGGACATCTTTGCCGAATACCAAACACAGCGTATACTACCTGAAAGCAGATGACAAAGTAAGCAATAACAGTAATGGGGTTGTTCATGAATTCCGCAGTACATATCAGGCGGCTTTCAGAAAACCTTTGCCGTGCAAAATTCTGAATGCAGTTTGTCTTCTGTCGATCCTGTGGTGCCGGATGTCGTCATAAATCGGGTAGGCATGTTTTGCTTACTCTTAAACATCGGTGTGAAAAAAAATATCATACGGCACTGATGGCATACTCTTATTTCGCCGACAGATTTCTCATTATTTTTATAACGCTTTAATTGCTCTTTAGAGCAGTGTTCTATAACGTCAGACAGGCTAACAGCAAAGGTACTCCGCATACCCAAATCTGGTGACAACTTTCGCCTTAATAAGGGATATTCTGGAACATGTCAGGCTCCTACAATCACGTGTATCTGTCCGTCCATATGTCGGGCCAGAATGTCATCTTAATCACGGTCTCGTGAAAGAAGAATTAGGTAGCCACGTCTGCTTAAAAGGTTAATGAACCGTAACTTTGCAATAGTTTCGCCATGGGTCGCGCGCCGTTTACGCCCATTGCAAAGAGCGTGTGTGTCGTGACGTACACTCGTTGTCGTGCCAAAAATTGACAGAAACGTGCGACGCGAGGGAAGGGTATCGTAACGCAGTTATCATTCCTGCGGCCCTTAGATCTGTACAAATTGGCGCCGCATTGGCGACACGCAGCCAATCTGAAGAAGAAAGAGCCGGCAAGTTGCAGACGACATGCACCGATCGCGCGACAAGCGCCAAGCCTCGTCCCCTACCGACGCTGCGACGCCTGGTGTCGGAGCGCGAAGCGAGAGACAAAACAACAACAACAACAGAAGTTAACTACAAAGAAAGGCATCGCGGGGCAAATCTCAAAGCGCCGGAGAACGCCGTGGGGTCCATTAAAACCACAAGCCGTGTAAAACGGTTCGCATTCTATAACGGAAACCGGCGCAGGAGAGGACGTCAGGAGAACGGCTTCCGTGCGACGCCACCTTCCGGCAACGAGAAAAGAAATGACACCGCGGGAGATGTCGTGTCGCTGCGGAGCAAGCAGAAGGGACGTGTGCTACGTGCGCTCCGTAATGTACGAGCCGCCGCGAGCGACCACACTCCGTAGGAAAGGCATCGAGCGGGCCGTATGCGGCTTCCCTGTGACCGCCGGCCATATCGACGCGGAGGATCGCGACGTCTTCGGAAGCACCGTTTTCCTTCAGCTTTCGCTAGAGGCGGCCACCGCGCAGCGAACAAGACGGGATATTGAAAACGAAAAAAGGAAAAGGGCTATATATACGGGGCTTGTCTCTCGTATACGGATAAGAAGGAGCACGATTTTAATCCCTTTTTACAAGACGTGGGCGACCGTTCGAACGCGCCTATTAGGAAGAGAACGGAGGAAGGGCACGAAGGGTGGCGGGTCTGTGTACACGTGTGAGCCGAGACGTCTCCACTTTTGCCTTTCTTCTTGGAGCGCCGAACGTGGTGCGGTACTCCCATATGGCGCGTTCTAAATATGCGCACGCGCCGAAGTGGTTTTAGGGCAGCGCGCTATGCGTCACTTCGAGAAGAGATTTAAATCTGTGTCGGCGGTCCTTACAGCGAGGCAGCGGGAAAAGAAAAGTAAGTTTGTCTTGCACTTCGGCCTTAGCACTGCCACGCGTTCGTGTATACGCGGTAGAGCACGTGCCCTGGACCACACGGTTCGGGTAACACTGCTGCTGCTGCCTTCCCTGTGCCCGACTCCCCTCCCCCGATGATATCGACGCCCTCTGGCCAGTCTGTTAACGATCACGCTTTCGCCGTTCGCAAATGGGTGCATATACGTTATATATATAGCAACGACCAGTCTCGACTGTGTATCCAAAAGTTGCTGAAGGCCACGCAAAAAAAAAAAGAAGAAGCCGTAGGTGCCGCGTGAAATACCGACAGCTGAGCCGACGACCGCGGCGACAGAAAACCACCCCTGCAATTGTGGGATCGTCGATAACAGCGACAACGACGAAGATCAGATGGCGACGGTCAGTTTGAGATTAGGGACTTGACCTCGCTGTTATTTTGTGGCCCAGTTTAGGCGACTACAGCAAAGCGTAGGACGAGCCCACACCTGCTGTATCGGCCAATAACCGGAAATGAGGCACGCATATGGGTTCACGCGGGCAACACTCACGCGTGAAGAGAGAGCGGAGCTTCGGGCTTGGACCCGGACGGACGCTTCGGCGTTTGAATAAAACGTCACTTCGTCGGACAACGGGTCTTCCTTCGCGCTGCCACCGTGCACTCGAATCATCGAGGGGCGCCGACTTCGGACCTTCAACACCTTCCCTCCTTGACTACCGCTCAAGCTACGAGAGGGCGAAGGGAAAGGAAATTAACTGCGACGTTGACCGCGCGACGACAGCGTCGATAAGGACGACGAAA
This sequence comes from Dermacentor albipictus, assembly GCF_038994185.2. Classification (NCBI taxonomy): domain Eukaryota; kingdom Metazoa; phylum Arthropoda; class Arachnida; order Ixodida; family Ixodidae; genus Dermacentor; species Dermacentor albipictus. The sequence continues at coordinate 154,227,919 of NC_091822.1, read as the reverse complement.
ACAAGGACCACGACAACGCCGACGACGGAACGATGACACGAAAACGATGGCGACGGCGATAACAACTGCGACGCGTCGTCGCGTGGCCTTGGATCAAATCCTGTCGGTCGGGAAGACAGCTGCAGTTTTTTTTCGCAACTTGATTCTTCTTCAGCTCCGAATTTGACGATGAGCCCGAGGGTGAAGCCAACCACACACTACACGAAAGCTGTCCGAATTCGCCTTAGCAGCGCGATCGCGACCTGCCGTCTCGAGACACTCTTAAGGCATCATCGACGTAGTTCATCACCGATAACGTTATCGGTTTCGTTTGTAATACGTTGTAGCTAACGTTGTAGGATCGGGAGAATATTCGCATGCCCTCACTGCTACACACGGTACTCGTTGCCTCCTCTTGCTTTGTACGTAACGACTTCCTTCTTCGATGTCGTAAATGGCTACGAAGGCAATCTCAGTAAATGAAGCAAGCATGTAAATCAGCTACGACAACACTCTAGAATAGGTGCAGTCTTGGACGGGTGGGGTCTTATCTAGCCCGACATCAATTTCGGCGCTGTTCGGACACGTATATTAGCATGCCGTCGCAAGCTCTTGTTCACCTTGCAAGTCTGTGCGCTCCCAAAAGCTAGTTTGTGCAGTTCGAGGCCACGGTCATAAGAGGACCGCGACTGCTGCCACCCAGAAGCTGTACTGTGATTCAATAACTTCCCCATACATAAAAAAGCAAAACAACGACGTCTCTGCGGGCGAGTCCGTCGCGCGAGGCAACAAATGGGCGATGGGACGCCGTGGACGTATTGGGTTCTCGCTCTTGTTTGCCTCCGAGAGAGGCACCGCTGCGATACCAGAAACGTTTACGCTGCACTCTTGCGCCCAGCGTAACAGCGGGATGCGCTGCTGTAGGTCGGCGACGGTAAATTGCAGCCCGCCAGCGCTGGGAAGTGGGCGATATTCGTATTAGAGATCCAGTCTGTTGAGCCATCTAGGAGCGGCAACGTGCAGTCGGTTATAAGCAGGCGCAGGAGAAAGTGAAACGAGTATAAAGAAAAAATAATAATAATTAACGATGATGGAGAAAACCGTGACCCTCTTTAAAGACGTCCTTCGCAGCCTTCCTCATTTGCTGCTTTCCATTTCGACTCGAGCCATCCTTCTTTTTCTTCAGAAAAGTGTCGCCGCGTGGCCGTTTTTAGCTTTTCGTATTGCTCGGGCCGCAAACGCTTATATTTGGCTTTCTATAACTTTCTTCCTGGAGTTTCTACCGCGTACAGACTCATTAGGGACTTCGCAGGGTGCACCGTTTATGCTGCAGCACTCTTTGCTGCCGCGGCAAGGCACCGGTCACCACAGGCTTAGCTGCACGCAAGGAAAAAAAAAACAGACAAAGAAGAAACAGTCGACGGTGTGAATGCAAACGGCTACCTGAAGAATGTGAACGAAGAGGCTTCATGAAGCCAATATGCGGATACATTAGACCTCAAGAAACAAGCGACACGATGGGGGAACTCGTCATCTGGCTATACTTGGCGCGTAATGAAGGTTTGAAGAATCCATGCCACAAAGAAGGCTAAAAGTGGCGCCTATTCGTTGTAACCGTGGCTACTCCAGTCCCTCGCTCGTTACAGTGACTGAGGACATGCGAGCTTAGGCCCCATCTCTGACAGTGTAAAAGAAGGGTTGCCTGTACGCTCCGTCTTATACCCCTTCCGTCCATCAAGACACACGGAAGGAGTGTCACGTGAGCGTCCCGATTTCTCAACCCGGCTTTGCGCGTTCTGCTGAGATAGGCCGGAGACAGCGTCATTTAAGGATCATTATTAAAAAACAATGCGAGACTTTCAAATCAATGCTGTACGTTAATAACGTACCAAGTAGCGTGATCTATGTAAGGTAGAAATATAGGCAAAGCGTGTATATATAGCCCAGCTTTGCTCGAGACACGAGCGACTGGACAGTACTGTCGCCGGCACCTCGTTTATTATAGAGCGCTGGTGATGTCGATAATGGCGAACATAACACTTATTGTTGGCCTTACAGGCGACACATAGCGTGGGAAAAGTTGCCATGAAAAAATCCGGCTATCCCGCCAGGATTATGGATGCAGTCATCTCGATCGCGAGGTAGACAGGACTGAGTAAAAAATAATAATAACAAACAAACGTGCTGAAACCTTTGGCGATGATTGTCAATGTAAGCGAATAGCCGATCGCTTTCAGAAAGCTGTTCGCTTTATTAATGAAATGATGCGCTTCAAGTCGCATGTTCGGCGCACTGAGGAAGTGTAAGTAGCGTTTGTTGTTTCATTGCGTAATTCTGCAGAGAACCGAGCCGTTAACATGTAAATGCAATAGAATAATTTACGCCCTTCAAAGAAAAAAAGTATAGTCGTAAATATGTCTCTAACGCACATCCTTACACCAAAAAGGGTGTAAGGGTGTGAGTTACAGCCAACTTTAACCCTTCGTCACAACTAAGTGTGTAAATTAAGGGTGTAAGTTTGCCAATTGCCCTTTTAAACAAAATTACACTCTTTGGGTCGTATCTTGCCCCACAATGATAATCGCCATCTGTCTTGTCCGCATTTCCTTTCGTTAACGTTGCGAGCCCGGTACTTCCAAGTCACGAACGGCATGCGCGTTATCAGCACGACAGAGCATTCTTGACAGGAAAGTAGCGAGCGCAGCGTTTTCAAGAAAGGAAACGCAAGCAAGGCAGATGACGATTATTGTTGTGAGGCAAATACACACCCCAAAGAGTGTACATTTGTCTAAGAGTACACTCTTAGATCAGGGGTACACCCTTTGGGGTGTACACTCTTACACAAATGTACACCCTCTGGGGTGTATATCTATCATTATATTCTTTCATTATATCTTGTATTATATTATATTTTTAATATATCTTCATTATATTCTTGTATATCATTATAGTCTTTCTAATAGGCGACTGCCACGTAAAAAGTTCAACAAAGCCTTGACCGACTTTCGGTGTGACGACAGTTCATGTCGCCATTCCAAAACTCGCTGTTCTGAAAGTGGCCTGTAGTCAAGGCGTGGCAACGCGACCGCTAGTGACAGCCGGTGCGCGCTGTATTGAGGACAGTGGCAAAGCACGTGTTCGATGGTCTCCTCGCAGCCGCAGTGTCTGCAAGCCGCGCTGTCGTCCGTACCGACTCGGAAGGCGAAGGACCTTGTGTAGGCGATACCAAGCCGAAGTCGGCAAAGTGCTGCTGTTTCGAGTCGACAGAGTCCAGATGGGGGTCGAAGTCGAAGGGACGGGTTCAGTCGGTGTAGACGTGTGTGCTTCAAGCTTCGTGTGTTCCATAAAGTTCTGATGGCTTCATTTGCAAGCACACGAATTTTCACTGCAGCGTCTGTTCTTGAGAATGTAATGGAGTCTTGCAAGCCCTCCTCATGTGCAGAGCGTGCTGCTGCGTCGGCATCTTCATTGCCCATCATGCCGCAGTGGCTTGGAATCCACTGTAACGGGATGTCGTGTCCGTGCTCGACGATGTGGTGAAGTAGCAGTCTGATTTCTGGAACTATAGTTGTTCGTGGTGTCCGCGGCGTAAGGCAGAAACTACACAATGAAGAGCAGCCTTGGAGTCACTGAACACGCTCCATTTCTTGACTATTTCATCAGAAGTTACACGATGTGCACGACGAATAGCAGTGAGCTCCGCGGCAGCCGATGTAGTCTGGTGAAATAGTCGAATATTTGTGGTGGCGATTTCTGCATGAAAGATCACCGATCCTGCAGACCCATTCACCGTGGTTGAAGCATCAGTACATAGATGACGATGCTCATTGTATGTGTCGTACAGCAAGAGCAGTGAAAGCTGCTTGAGTGCTGGAGACGAGAATTGGGCTTTCGTTCGTATTCCTGGTACCATTAGTCGAACTTTTGCTTGAGCCAAGCACCATGGCGGAAACGGAACTCTCGCTGGAGCTGTATAAACTGGTGGGAGGTATGCACGACAGGGCAAGACTGTTTCACAAAAGGAGGCACGTGGTCGATCATCTGGCAGTGAGGCTAGATGATGGACAGGGGCTCGAGCAAGGTGTCTTACATGTGCTCTGAGCGCTTCCATGACTATATAGATCTTGGCTGGGAAATCGTGTGCAATCGCAATGGTTTCAGCCATTGACGAGCACCGCGGCAATCCAAGACACACTCCAAGTGCCTGGACCTGGACGCTTTCGAGTGTACGGATATTACTTCTGCAGGTGTTGGTCAATACAGGCAAGCTGTATCACAAATACGCAAGAAAGAGCGTCCTGTATAGTTGCATCATTAAATTTCCTGGCGTACCCCAGACTTTTCCTCCAAGAAACTTGAACACGTTAGTAACATCCGTCAGGCGCTTCTTTAGGTAGGCCACATGAGGACTCCAGCAGAGGTCACGATCGATGATTACGCCTAAGAGTCGGTGCGTCCTGACATAAGGTATGCTTTGACCGTCGATAGAGGCATCGTATGATCTCATTGGCTTTCGGCGAAGCGCAATCAATGCGAATTTTTCTGGCGAGATCTTGAGGCCTTGTTCATTTAGGTACATCGATGTTGACGTAATGTACGTTTAGGGATACTATATACTTAGGGAGGCATTTAGGGATACTATACCTGCGTCACAGTGGTGAATATCCATTTCAGAGGATCGGCCAGGAATGGGCCCATACGCAGGGTAGGCCAAATATACGATATATCAGCCAGACCCCAGAATAGCATGCGCAATTTCGTGAAGTGGTCCGTGTGCATTACAGATAACCATGAGGCGACATTATATGTGAACTCGCATTGAATATGAGCTGCAGCACAGCGTGCGTGGTCGAAGGGGCTCCGCGATGGGATGGCGGCGCCAAAACAGGAAAAATTGGTTTATTAAATACAACTAACTGGGACGGTGTTTCAGTTATCGCATTGTTTCAAATCGTGGCCGTTCCGTGCAGTCTTGTGGTATCTTTGACCACAGGCACCATATGTTGCAGCTCATGGTGAGCGTGACTGTGTGTGTGTGTGTGTGTGTGTGTGTGTGTGTGTGTGTGTGTGTGTGTGTGTGTGTGCGCGTGCGTGTGTGTGCGTGTGTGTGTGCGTGTGTGTGTGTGTGCGTGTGTGTGTGTGTGTGTGTGTGTGTGTGTGTGCGTGTGTGTGTGGGGGGGGCGCGTGCGTGCGTGTGCGTTAAAGCTTTGTTTTACAATAAACATTAACAAAGTGACCCCTTTTCGGTATGTTTTCCTGCAAATAAAATCTAAACTGAAACGCCAGCTGGAATGCTCACAATTATACGGCAGCATTCCAATGCTCACGCCAGCTGGGAGCGTCAGGGCAGCGCCGGCGTCCACCTTCCAGATGGCAAGCCACTCTTAACGCCGTGTGGCTGCGTGTTCGTCTTCCCGATTGGCCCACATGTGGGCAAACAACCAGTACCCCACTTGCAGGGCACCGGTTGTTTGCTAACATTAGCAGTGCATCCCCATTTAGGCACCCCATCTTGGAGCCGAAATTTCCCCTGCGTATCGCCTCATGAGATCAGAGCCAAAGTTCCGGCGCGTCCTGCAACATCTGTTAAGGAAATCACTGTCCCACGTTCTCTTTCTATCGTAAATTAAAAGACGTTGCTTCCGCCTGCACAAGGAACGAGGATTTTTAAGAGCGCCGATACGGCCACGCACATTTACAGTCGTAGAGTCCACCTCGCTAACGCTGGAATGCAGACCAATATAGCCCCAGAAGGGGCAAGCCAGAAAGATTACCTCCTTATAGAAGAGATTTCAGCATTGCGGGTTCCGTTCTTCCGTTTTAGCATTGATGTGTACTATGCCGCATAGAAAGGGCCTTCTTCTTGGTCTTTCTTTCTTTCTTTCTTTCTTTCTTTCTTTCTTTCTTTCTTTCTTTCTTTCTTTCTTTCTTTCTTTCTTTCTTTCTTTCTTTCTTTCTTTCTTTTTCTCATCCAGCTCAAGGCGCTGATGTCTTAAGCGAAAAATGAGCGCCGCCATCAGGATAGATATATATATATATACAGTACGGCATGGCCGTCTGAACCGGATCCCCGCAACGCCAGCGTGCGATGCTTCCTTCTTTCAGTGCGCAGAAGCCTGCGGGTAAAAAAAAAAGGTTCCGTTTTCCAAGAGTATCCACTTTCGTTCTTTTCGAGCAGTGCTTCGTCCTCAGGCCACACACGCAGTCTACAACCGCAAGTTTGCCACTCGACGTGAGGTGCCTTCGAGTACCGATAGCGGATGACAGACTTTTCCTTCTGTATAATTTAACAAGCCTATCCTTGCACGACCTTATCTCGCGCGAGTTGCCCGAAAAAGAGTGCAAAGAAAGGAAGCTTGCTCGAACTGAACTGCTCCCGAAAAAAAAAAAATAGAGCGAGAGAAAGAGAAGGCACCGTTTGTCGTGGGACTTACGCGGTACATATATACAATACGGCAGTTGTCGTTACAGCAAAATTCATAGCTGCGAATTCAAGCTTCGCTGTTATGAGACGTTATCTCAACGTGGAAGGCTGGCCAACGCGAGATGGTAGTTTGCCTCCCCCCTCTCCTCTCCCCCTTCTGCCTTCATTTTCTTCGTTACTATCTTTGCGCGGCTAGAATATGCGCGAGCGCTACTTAATTTGAAAAGTAATCCGCTTTAGGAAACATGCGTTGAAAGACTAAAGTGGTGCACCGTCAGCATGCAGCACGAAATGAAACGCGACCAGGATAGGAGTAACCAGAGCACCTGTTCCACGCAATTACACGGTAGCGCGACGGGCAATTTATGCGTGGCCGCTTTCAAAGCTTTGTCTATATCCCCTAAGGTACTACGTTTTGTGGGCTGAACCTCGTCGCCGTTACAAGAACAGACGGGCGTCGAACCGCAACCGAGCGTGCCAATCGCTTCCGACTTGTTTGCGCTTCAATTTATGCCGATGGTACGTATATCCGGCTAAAGAAGTCGGTTGCCCAAAGGCATGCATTGTCCCTCACGACCGCGTTGAGTGGATGTCATTTGCGATATCGGCAAGTGCATACGAGAGGACCACGAGAGGTTCCGTGCCTTCGGTTTTCTGCGTGCCTTTTTTTTTCAGCTCGTGATCTTGCAATTTGCATACTGAAAAACTAAGGGAAGGAATAAGGGCGCAACGCTGATCTGGCACTTCAACTACAGTGCTGCCGGGTCTCTTCCTTGGCTCATTGTTTGCTGACTCGCTTGAATTAGTTTTTTTACGTTCTCCTCTTTCTGGCAGCCTATTTTCGGGAACGCGAGCTAATCCCTTAATGTCCACGCTAAGCAACGTAATAGATGGCCACTGGGCTCTATAGTAAATCTAGTAAATATAGGAACGAGGTCGTAAACTCGCGACTGTCGTTGAACGTTTATCCTAGCCTCCGAGTAATTACAGTGGGACTTGCATTTGCCGCGGGTACGGCTAATGCCAGCCAGTCGCGAGAATAGTTCATGCGGTGTCACTATCCTAGAGTTTTGTATGCTGTGTGTTGTGGTGTGTTTTGTGCATTTGGTGTATCTATGACGCGCGCCAGCTGTGCCTACATTTAATCTGTCAACGTTTTAAACCCGAGTACTGTGCTATAATTATTTACCTATATTTCAGGCTGGTGTTTTGGGGCCGAGTTGTACGACGCACCTGGTACAAACCTCTCGAAAACATTTTTCGGACTCCGATTTGTGGCCGCAGTAGGTCAAATTACTGCTTATCATTCTCAACGGCAAAGTGACGCAGTTGCAAGTATAGCCCCCTCCCCCCCCCCCCCAAAAAAAACAGTCCGTTTGTTCTTCGTTCCAGTTTGCACAGCGTCACGCGTAACTATACAGCCGCATTCATTAGCATCTCAGAGAACCTCGCGCTCAGTAGCTCTGCAGCATAACCACAAGGACAGGTATTTTGGTCTTTTTTCCGGTCACAGCAGACATGCTCCTGCGGTGTCGTTCCCCACAGCCCCATTTCTCTCGTTCTTTTCAATATTTTTTTTTCATTTTCTTCTTCCTTTCTGTTTGGACGCGTTAATCGGGCCTCTTTCTGTGCCGGACTGAATGGCGGCATCCATCCTTGGTACGCATCCTGCTCTGACAATACCATTGGTCTCGCGGTTCCGGTTTTCTGCGCTTGTCATTTATTATTTCCTTCTTTTGCCGCTTATATCTGCTTCTTTTAACACTCGACACCGACACGCAGGTCAGCGTTGTTGTTTTCTTTGTTCACTCTCCCGTTCCTGCGTGTAGCCCAAAACAGGCTGCCGTTATGCGAGCGGCGAGGCCGTGGCCTGCGCCGATCCTTACGTTCGCGCAGCGTGAAGGCCACGTCGTTTCAATGGCGCTCGACGGATACGCGGCGCGCGTGCTGCGTTCGCCAGGCTCGTGCAGTGTTTTGATAGCTGGGAATGAAGTTAGGCACGCTCTGCGTTAACCTCCGAAACCCGCACTTTTTAAATTATTATTATTAACTGTATACGAGGAGATATTGATGGCTGTTGGCGGCGCCGGATACTACTCTCAATTCATAGGTGACCCCCCCCCCCCACAGACAAAGTAAAGCAGAGAGAGAGAGAAGGAGAGGGAGAAGTGTCAAACAGAGAAAAGACGATAGTTACGCATACATACATACATACATACATACATACATACATACATACATACATACATACATACATACATACATACATACATACATACATACATACATACATACATACATACATACATACATACATACATACATACATACATACATACATACATACATACATACATACATACATACATACATAGAACAAAAATAAATTTTTTCTGAGCACTTCACAATCACTCGCGTGTTCGTGTTGACGAGCACTTGTAGAATAAATTGCACGGTAACTTCAGTCCATTTTCAAAACTTACTGGAGAAGAAGCCTTCTTGCCGCATATGAAGTCAGATGCGTGTGGAACTGTATGGAGGTGGACTGATAGTGCTATTGCCACCAGCCGACACTAATACGCTCTACGCCGTGTTGTCTTAACAGACGACGAAAAGCACCCGTGAAGTGCGGTTTCAAGTACCGCCGAAATGGTATGAAAATCTGTAGAAACCCCGCGGCTACGGTGGTGCCATTTCGAGGGGGGCAGAGGAGGGGGAGGAGGCGAAGTAAGACGGGCAATCTTAATCGTGGCGCACTTAATCTCTCCAATTGAGGTGCACGTTAAAGAACCCCAGGCGGTCAATTTTATTTCGTAGCCCCCCACTGCGGCGTACCCCATAAGTATTTCTTTTAGTGTTCAGAATGCAGAATCAACCGTTACGTCTTCATCCCTGTGGTTAGCATACCTTACCAAACTGCGAACTTTACAATTCGTAAAATTTAGAGAAGGTGAGGGAGAGATATGAGGTATTTTTCTTAAAGCTTCTTTTACCACATGTCTTTTCAGCGATACGCATGCAGTTTAGTAATGGGGATTCAATTTTAGGCGCGGCACACCGAGGAACAATGAACTTGGAACAGCAAATAATGACAAGCAACAAACTGTTCCCATATGTCAGTTACTTTTCCCGCGACTCAGCTGTAGCCAATTTCGCCTGCTTCAAGAACTCCTTTGTATAAGCTTGCTCGAAGCAAGCTTCCTTCTTGCAACCTTTCGTCATCGCAAGTCTTGCAGCGGAAGGTACGGAGACTGACGTGCGAACATTTTTAGCAAACAACATTATATGTTTTGTAAAACATGACGGAACGTTGGTAAAATCGTAGAAAAAGGGAGGCCAAAATTCGTAAAATTTGGGACAGTTCGCAGGGATGGTATTTAGTCAAAGAAAAGTGCTTTATTCACCAAAACGAACAGTAATAGACGGTTACATTATCAACGTAAAACATAAAGATTGCATTCAACACCCGATCGTGGCATTTACGCAAAAACAAGAAAATGAGCTTTTCTCTTTCGCAACTTGCCAGTAAATAATAAGAACAAATAACAGCCGACTTAAATGCAATTGTGTCCTTTGGTGTTATTAGTCTACAAAATTAAAAAAAAAACTTTACCGAGAAGTTTAGTGCGTTATAGACTGGTAGTTGAGTCCTGCATGTTTCTCAACGCCTCAAGAAAAAAGAAGTTTTGATTATTTGCAGTTACTTACTGGCAGGCTAGCTCAGTCTTTCAAAAAGCTTTCCCTGCATTTTGACGGGGAAGAACAAAAAAAAACCAATCACAGTTTTTTTTTGTCTTTGTCCGTAGTACTTGTTAGGTCATGATGATGCCACACGTTTCCAGATTACAAGGATTATTATTGCGCAGGAGAAGTGCCCCAAAGTTGCTGTAGGTGGATGTTTTTGTTTAATCTACGGATGTACGTATAGCGCAGGAGTTTATTTATTATTACGCGATTAACTACCCTGCTTCAGACACTGCGAGAATTTACAAGATCTCGCGCAGGCGAAACCTTCGAGGTGACGTCGCCATCCGTAGTTCCTATTTGCTTGCTTCCTTGCAGTATCAAGCAGGTCGATGCAGGCTAGATATATTTGCATTCAATAAGTGTAATCTACAAATCTAGCTTTAATCTCATCGTCTCTTTATGTCCTTATGTAGCATCGGTCTCGCTGCTAAATGTAAGCCGAACTTACCTCAGGAACTTAATTTTTTTTATTTATTCTAGTAAGACACCATGCCGCGTGACGGTGCATATAACTCTAGACATCATTTTTATACGTCATCGCGCGTTCATTCCTTTGACGTCACAAAGCTACACCTATTGGCTACGAGGGAATCTATACTGAGAGCCTTAGAATTAATGCGGACCGTCTGTTAAAGGGGCAGAAAAGAATAGGCTGAATTGTATACGAGTAAATCATCCTTATACATTGCCCAGAAAAGCCACCCTATACCGTGAGAGAACACTGTAAAATTATTTACATCCATAAAGTGCGAAAGGGTGTAAATGTACTAGGGTGGTTGCTCGGGCTAGTTGGTAATTCATGATCAAAAATAACGTACAGCGCGAAGGGCAAGGACAGCGAGCGACGACATACACAGCGCTGTGTATGTCGTCTCTCGCTGTCCTTGTCCTTCGCGCTGTGCGTTATTTTTGGCGTAAATGCGTCTATAAGTCACATCCTTAGGGTGTGATTTATAAAACTCAGAACCTGAGTGTGTGAGTTATAGATACATTTACACCCTTTTATGCGAAGCATATTACGAGGGCTCAACCCAGCTCCTCAGGCGCGGCGGTGACCATGAAATCACGTGACACCGTGACGTCACGACAGAGGAGAAGTGGCTTTGGCTCAACTCTTGCAAGACGGGCTGGGTGGGAATCGAACCAGGGTCTCCGGAGTGTGGGACGGAGACGCTACCACTGAGCCACGAGTACAACGCTTCAAAGCGGTACAAAAGCGCCTCTAGTGAATGCGGTGTTGCCTTAGAAACGCGCTGTTTCTAAGGCGTGCGTCTCTTGCTCAGGCGCACATTTCGTTGCCGCGCCGAACGCTGCTTTGCTCGACGCTCACCGCGTCCAATGCGGGGCGCGTAGTCGCTGCCCTGTAGCCCATTGTCTTACACCCCTTGGCGGGTCGACGGGAACGCTGTCGCGTTCCACTCTTGAAGGCGAAGAAGTAATGCATGAGTTGTTTCTTCGTCTAGCCGAACCAAATATAGCCAAGCAACAGCAGTTCACCAGGCTAAACAGTGGTTCAACAACTAAAATAAAGGCTAGTATGCTTCGCATCCTGGGCTTAACCTTACCTAAGCCACAGCCATTTTTTTTCACTTCTAAGGGTGTAAATTATTTTACAGTGAATGCTTTGCGAGCCACAAAAGACACAACAAGCTGAGAGACAGGTGGCGACGCTGCCTTGAAGTTCCCACACCGGCGCACTGTGACGTCATGGATTTTGACGGCGCCTGCTTCGTACCATTGCTAACATTATATTTTTTTACCGGTAATGCCGGACTACATCGCATTCTAAAAAGAGCCGAAGACTGAACTTAGCACGATTCGAGAGTTTTTCGTCGCGCAAAAACGGCTCAAATGAGTGGAACCATTTTGACATCCATGACGTCACGATGGCATACCGGCGCTATACAGTTTCGGTGCGAAATCCAACAAGTGGAAGTACGGCCTTCATTTTTTTTTTGTCTTCTAGTATTGAATTTCTTAACGCGAAATGAACGAAAAGAGAGTTTTGAAAGAAGACATAATCATACTAAACTGATTTATTGTATCACTTCAGTGCCGCTTAGACGTTCCTAGAAATCCCGGCATAGTACTATGCATATGACGGCTGGAAATCGAACCTGCGATACTGGCGATTAGCAGTAGATCGCCATAACCGCTGCGCCGCCGTGGCGAACCTGTAAGGTTCTGTAGCTTCAACCCCGCTGCACAGTTATTCGAGAAACGGTGGGATTGAAAGGAAGCGGGTGGACTATTACACTCGCTTTTGTGCGTCGGCCGCCTGCTTTATGGGCCACCTTTCCACCACCGACCTCGAGGCATGTAGCCGCTGGCGGGCCCCCTATTCAGTTTATAAATAAAACATGCAACGCGCTCGCGGTCTAACTTCTACGTTCAAGTTCGTTTGCAACGTTCCCTTGCAGTTTTACTTAACTCGTCTTTTTTTTTATTCTTGTGGTTGTTCGTTCGTTTGCGAGAGCTACTGTGCAAACGAGTGTAAATGAAGGGCGCCTATTTGCTCCCAGACACCTTCCATCAGACCTCATTCTCAGGCGATTCTGCCTAAAACTGTAAGACGGTTCCCTCCCCCCCCCCCAAAAAAAAAAGAAATAGGAAACGAGCAAGGGCGTGTGTTCTCACCGGGCATTCGAGAAATGAGCTATTAACGCTATAGATAGAGCAGCCGTAATAGGGCTTCAGAGGGAAACTAGGCAACTTTCCGAGTTTTTGCAACTGGGCAAAGAATAGCGTTGGTTGGGAGAAAATTTTTTTTTTAATTTCCTGTCCAACCGGCTTGAGCACGTGCTCTGGCCACACAGCGCAGTTTGCATCGTGTCCCGGCATCGTTCCGGCTTCAGGCCGCCAACAAATCAGAGCCCGTACCGACAGAAATCTCTTGTGTCAAGATTGTTCGTTAGAGCACATTGCTGACAATCCCGATGCTGGAAATAATATCATCGAAGATGAGTGGCCAATGGCAAATATCGTTTACGAACAAAAAGATTCGGGAATTCGGGCCTAATATAAACACTATCACATTCCGGCGTGTTGTTCAGTTTTCCTCACGTGAGCTCTGACAGGCCGAAAGGGCTGCTACGTGCGGCTTCTCTGCTTGACTCGAAACGCCAACATGACGGAATTTGACAGAATGGCAGCCTGCAGCCGCTGGCAAACTCGGTATATATAAGACGTCCGCCACGGCTGCGGGAGGTGCGTGTTTCGATCCCCCCACCGGCCACGCTTCCACCGGTTTGTAAGACGGGCACAAGCGGTCGCCCCGGCCAGTAGTCCGGCTTTCCTGGGTGCGTTGCTTGGGAGAAGGTCAGACAGATCGCTATGCTTGACATGCAAGAACAAAGAACCTTATCGACTTTCATCTACAGACAGTCTATGGACAATGTATGGGCAAAAATAAATAGAAACTGTATCGACTTTCGTCTATAGGTAGTCTATAGAGGGGAAGTAGACAAAAAGAAACAAACACATCATCGATCTTTCCTATAGATCGTCTATAGACTGTGAGTAGACAAAAAGAAATGGAAGCCTTATCGACTTGCATCTATAGAAAGTCTGTAGACTTTGCATCAAGAAAATAACAAATCTATAGAATGGCTAGGTCGTCTATAAAAAGTCTGTAGGCTTTCTATAGACAGTATAAATTCATTTTTGTAAGGAATAGGAGCAGTTTTGCACTCTTTACATCAAAGTGCATGGCAGAGATAATCATAGGACTACATAACAGGCATCGTCACGTGTATTTGGCAGCCAATGGCGCCATAAGACGGTCATTTTTGTGGCTGAAATGGCGTGGAGAAATTTTGTTGCTTTGGTTGCATATTGCACTATTTTAGCTAAAAAGTAAGACGTCTGATTCGCAACATTCTTATTTCATAAGGGATGTTCCACTTTCAAAAGGATAGCCACCAGTTACATTCCAGCAATGTCCCCATCAGGTGGGTGTCATTGCCATTTCGTGAAGCTCTCGTACAGTTGCCTATAGCACCAGGCCAGCAGTGCGCGCGTACTTATTTTACCGGCAGGTACCCCGGCTGCAGCATGCACTATAGTCTGCCTCCCACAGGAGCGGCGGATGCTGGACTATTTCGCCATTGCTGCGGTGGAAGAAGGGGACGCCCATAGACTTTTGCAAATTTCCATTTGGGGCCCCCTTCTCGAGATGAGAACCCCTACAAACAACCTAGCGCCGGGCCGCGTGGGTTATCTCTGCCCATTAGAAAAATTGGTGGGTTCGCGGAGGCACCGAAACTCGTTCCGAGTGTACTTCCCGCATACGAGGTGGACGCTCGAGCATTTCCGCGTCACTCCGGCTTTCTCACCATCACTGCGGGGCTGAATTTCTTCATTCATAGAAAACAATAAACAGCACAGGGTGGTGGTATAGTGGTTGTAATGCTGCTGCAGGTGGTGCTAGCGTGACAGACCTGGCTGGCAACTGCTCCGTGTGAGCGTCTCATTCTGCGCCAAATGTGTCACCACGTGTCAATCAGTCGACCTGTCTCTCGCATAAATGCGCGAGAAGGTCCTATCCGAGGTCCTTCCGGCAAGTCTAACTGTTAGAGACTATAATATGGCGAACATCAATGCAATGTCCCGCGCGCGACTTAAAACAAGCCACAGAAGCAAGTACAGGAACACGCAGAGACATGCACAGTTTCGTAGAGAAGTGGACCGACGCAACGCAAGTGGAACTAGCCACCATGTAACAAAATTAAACCTGCGTCACACAAGCCTGCGAACTCGGCTTTTCTTCATTGTATTTAGGACGACCAACGCTCTGCTTTGATGACTTTCTTGGGGTCGGGTGTCCCTTGAGTATAGGTTCTCAGCTTAACAGACATGAGCAAATTCCTATTCGTCAACTGTAGGAGTTGATTTTCAAGACGCGTTCTTATGAGATAATGTTGGAGCAGGATTGGTAACATAGACACGACGAAAGACATCGAAGACACAGACAGGTAGCGTCGTGTCTGTATCTTTCGTGTGTCTTGCGTCTTCGTCTATATATGCGCTACAATCGTACTCCAAGATGTCATACCAACAAGCTCGCATTGCAGCACTAGTTGGCCATATGAGACAAATATCTTATCTGGAGGTCAAAGTCAGGCTTTGTCAACGGCTTTTGTACCTGGACAAAGTATCAAGATTTGGATCACTGATCATCTCGATACACTGAACACTCTGCAGAACGTTTTTTGAAGTGGCGTGCACTCGTACCTCTCAGGGGTTTCCAGGTGCTTCCAAGTACATATCGTTGCAGAACTTGTTTTGTCACCCTAATTCTTGAGGCGCTGAGACATTAGCGCACCCTTGAAACCCAAAAGCAGTGGGGAAGTAGGTTAAGCGTCATCAAACGTTGTTTGAAAGAATGACGTTAAGCTCCTGAAAGTGCACTTATGTTCGCGAAGCCTTCAAAGACGGCTCATTCGTACCGAAGTTGGAGCCACACACGCAAAACACTTTCGCGTTTTCCTTTATCTTATTACACCCTGTACAGCTGTACACTGTAAACTGAAAGTGAAAGAGGTCTGAAGTCAGTATGAATGACACAGCGGTACCCAACGACCTCAATGTACAGTATGGCATGATACAGTAGACCGTTGTGTAGTATCGTGCATCGTTACACGCTCTTGAAAATATTTGGACCCCTTGAGGTTTATCTTAATTGATCCACAAGGAGAATCGTCACCTGCCTTTCTTGCGTTTCTCAGCGCTCGCTACTTTCCTGTCGAGAGTGCAGTGTCACGCTGACGACGTGCATTTCGTTTATGGTCTGGAAGTACCGGGAGCGCTGCAGCGTTAAACAAAGGAAATGCACGCAAGGCAGATGACGATTATCGTTGGGGGACAAGATGAGCCCTCATAGGTGCAAACATTTTTAAGGGTGTAGTATAATGTGGTTTGTTTTGCGTAGTATAGTATAGTTCCCTTTTCCATGGCTGACCACCTTTAGAAATAACTATTTTGAAGGAGCTGACATCAACTGGCCGTTGCATCAAAAATGACGAAGGCAAAGCTGCTTTTTTCTTTCGGAACAGACTTTCTCAAGCGCCTTCAGTATCGACTATAGTGTTACCTCTTGTTGCCGTGTACGCGTGTGTTTATACGCGCTGTCCCTCCCGCTCTAGAATTCCTTGTCACCCTTCTACGTTCCTATGCCACCGTGTTGGGTAGCAAACCAGAATTTCGGTTCGAGTTGACTATCTGTCCCATTTCCTTCGCATGCAGTGTAGAGAGGACATTGGAGATTCAAGTAAAAGCGCCTGTTGATTAGCTTGACGAATCTATACCACCCATTTTTAGACATTTCTTGGTGAAGAGATCGCATCGTGCACACAAAATGTGCCGTGCTTTATAGCAAATGCGCGCGTAGCCACCCGTTCCGATTCCTATTTTTTTTATTATTGCAGGTTTGAAATCGCACTCGACACCAGCCACAGAGCAATGATTCAATCTTCAATCGCACACGATCTGGAAAACACATTGCCCGATCTCGCGCTGCGAGTTCATACTGGCCAATTTTATTTTTTATCTTCTCCGTACTTCTGCATCGCTCACCGAACCCCGGCGAACGTGAAACGTTCGACCACTCGACCGAGTCTGAAAAAACAAGTGAGGCTACGTCGGCGGCGTCTGACCTTGCGGCGACGTGCAGCACGGTGTCTCCGTGGCCGTCCCTGTCGTCTGCTCGGCACACCGTGCGGGCGAGCAGCCAGCGCAGAGCCCGGCTGTGGCCGGCCGCCGCTGCCTCGTGCGCCGCCGTGCTGCCGAAGGCGTCCCTCTCGTGGGGCCGCACGCCCGCCGCGAGCACCAGGAACCTCAGCGCGCGGACGTGGCCTCCCCTGGCCGCGTAGTGGGCGCACCCGGCGCCCGCCGAGTCGCGCAGGCGCCGCAGGCAGGGGCCCGCATGGCCCCGCCCCAGAGCGCCGCCGCTGCGGTGGTGTTGCTGCATCCACCAGAGGGCCGATACGTCACCCCGATACGAGGCCACCAGCGCCGGGTGTATCATGACTCGGCAGTTGTGTCGCAGTTCCTCCGGGTATAGCGTATGGTCGGGCCGTCAGGAGGTCAACGCGGCGCCGTGACTCAGCAGTAGTTCGGAAATTTGCACCACGTAGTAGTTTAGCAGAGCGTTCAATGAAACTACTTTGATAAATTTTTGTCCTGGTAAGAAACACACTGTCGACATCGGCAACGCAACACCGTGAATCGGAACTTCTTGCACAGCTTTTTACTTTTTTCTGGTGGCGCGGCCCAACACAATTACCAGCGGGACCCCATGAATCAGCAGTAGTTTCGAAATTTGTTCATGTGGTATATTATAAACCACGCCGCCATCGGCAACAGATCGCCTTAGCCTTAAGGATCCGTGACTTCAGAAAAGACAGGAAGTGGTCGATTAGAGGTATCCATTTACTGTGCCACAGCAGAGTGACGAAGCGGTTTGCATGTAGGAAGCAACCCAAGCCCGTTATACCGGGTACGTGTAGATGGCCAATCACTTCTGCTGAGCGAATTACCGAAGCCGCCAGCAACACCGCGGCGTCGAAGAATGCGTCGTCTGCAACAAAAACGGGTGTTGCTCGTTGAAACTTATTAAGCAGGGGGTACCACGCAGGACCCGAAACACCGGTACGAACAGGAGCACCACAGTCGGATTGACTTGGCTAGAAGGTCCACCCCGTTCTTCTTGAAATACTTGGACGTCTTCAACGATGGTGCGACATTACTGTGCCTAAGTTGCGCAATAATGGAGTTTTCCAGCTTTCTGCCACTGAGTCAAAAGGTCGTCATGGTAAGACGTTGCCGCAACCTCGTGGATCGTGACCGGTAAGGACGCCTTGCACGCTTGTTCGTTTTTTTTTTCTTGCGGGTAGGTAATGGATTCTTTATATGCAGTTACGTTGCGCTCGTTGACGAGAATCCCTTAGCGTGTCCACTCCGTATCCCGGCACCTGTGGTACAGAAAAGAAAGATATAGTAAACAAGTGAACCAATTATGCAATTGCGGCAGCACAACGTCCATCCGATCTGTACATACAGCTGTTGCCGCATCACAATGCCCTAAAACGAACATAAATTATTTGTTTCGACAGATTCCGATGAAAAACTCACAAATATATCAGCTGTTTTTGTTTTCCTCAGTGGTTCTTGCACCTCCCTTTGAATTTTCGATGCTTCGGAACAGCGTTTGAGTAGCAGGAAACAATAAACAAAACCAAAAGCGAATTGAATGAGCGCAAAGATGATTTGTTCAAACCGTTTTACTGGCATTCTTGTCGTGATAACGCACTTAGTTTTGTTTGTAGACATCTCGCTTTTCTGACTAACGTTCAGTCCCGTTCAATATAAGCTCCAACACAATGTGCGTATTCGAAGGAGCTCAAAGACTGCAAGGCAGCGCCGATGTGCGAAAAGAAATTGTTTCACGTTCGACCACGTAGTTTAACAGAGCATTCAATGAAACTAGCTTAATAAGCTTTTGTCCTGGTAAAAAACACATTGTCAACAGCGGCAACGCATCACCGTGAATCGGCACTTGTTGCACAGTTTTATTTTTCTGGTAGCGCGGCCCAGCACAATCGCCAACGTTATAGCGGGACTCCGTGAATCAACAGTAGTTTCGGAATTTGGTCCTGTAGTATTCCATAACTGAAACGGCATTTATTTCTCAGATTTTTCGTATGTTGGCGGCGCTGAGCAGTCTTGGGACCCCTTTCAACTCGCGCACTGTGTTGGAGCTCATATTGAAAGCTTCGCCCCCTGCCGCAACATAAAGATGTGGCGTAAACCAACGCGTTGTCTTATCTTAATTAGATTGTGACTGATAGGATGCCTGTGAAGTATACAACGACGTTACTGCTTGTTCTTTCTTCCTTTTTTCCCTAACGTAGCCTTAGAACCTCGCTGCCTGTAGCTGCAAACAATGTCGACTCAATAGCAGATGAGCTACCCAACTATACACTCTAAACAATTGCCCTGCTCCTTTCTGTCTACGTCACAACTACCATTTCGCGTTTTAACGGTAGTTTTGCGGTCCTTAGACAAAGCTTTTCTTACCTATAGGTAAGAAATACTGGATGATGAAAATGGAATTAATAGATTGCCAAGTACAGCCAGCTGTTGGCGTTTTATTCGCGCCAAATGTCAGGAGGTGCACCTTATATATCGTAGCTGAATAATCAGGGAGTCGGCAGGTTGCAAACAACGTGCACTGGCTTCACTGGAGAGAACGGCTTCCCTTCGTCGGAATGCCACGAGCGATAGCGCGCGTATATTCGCCGATAGAGTATAGCAACTGTCAGCGACCAATAGAGATAACGACGCCGTTGTTGCAGCCTTTGCGGCTTATTCAACTGCACGCGGAGGCTCGCGAAACTATTCCCCGTCCTCGCACACGCAAACAGAGAACTTGCAGCTGTGTATTTTTTTGTTCTCATTGTCCTTGCGAGGCTCTTTAGCACGCTGCGTCTTCAGCGGGCTCATTCCTCATGCAGTGGAACACCTTCGGAGGACAGCTTTGGGTGAGTAACCTGATTTTCAGATTTTCTTTGCCGTCTTTTCTACAGACACTGTTTGCGTAATTAGTTTTTTTTAACACTTACGCCGAACAGTTCGATATGTAGAGGTCATCGGCAGACTAATTGCCTCCAGAATTGGCATCGCGTAATTTATCAATTCGTGTCTTTTGATAAAATTGGATAACATTGGCTCTTTTGTATCACCCTCTCTTCCGCAGACAGTAAGTGGTGCCATGTTTAAAGGGTGATAACGTGATGTGATACGGGAAGGGCTCTAGCAAGAAAGTACGTCCCCCAAGTTAAACAATCAATAAACAATTAGAAAAACTTCCACAGCGCAGCACGTTCCACAGTTTCTGCGATTGCACACTCGTCAATGAACATAGTACAGTAATACGAAATAAATTTTTTAATTTACACAAAGAGAGATATATGCTAAGTGCTAATGCGTATATACCACATGGGTTTCACAGAAAGTTATGAAGGCTTTTGCATTAGATCACCGTGAAGACGTGTTACTCCATAGCTAAAGCAATTTTTTTTTGCACTGAAAGGATGGTGCTCAAAATGACTCACTGTCCACCTCGAAGAACAACTTTACTGCTTGAAGTTCCAACAGCAAATGAGAACGCGTTCTACGTTCTCCCACGTATGACACGCGTTTCGGCTATGCGACCGACCGACGGACGGACGGACGGAAGGACGGACGGACGGACAGACAGACAGACAGACAGACAGACAGACAGACAGACAGACAGACAGACAGACAGACAGACAGACAGACAGACAGACGGACGGACGGACGGACGGACGGACGGACGGACGGACGGACGGACGGACGGACGGACAGACAGACGGACAGTCGGACCTTTTTATTTTCATCATTAAGATGATGATGGGGACGTAGACAAAAAGCCTTTAACAGACTTGACGAAGGTCTACGGCTCGTACAAAGAACTTGGCTTATATGAACATACACAATAATTACAAGGCGGCAATTTATACAGAAACAACAAGGAACAATCCTGTAGGTAAAACTAAAAAACAAACTACCCTACAACTTGCACTCGAAGGTGTATTTTCACGCAAGAACAAGCAGAAATCATTCTCCTATAGTACAATATCATTGTATCAATTTAATAGAGAGGGTAGTCGATAAGGAATCATTTGTCGACCATAACTCGTACGTATTTTTGGCATAAACCAGTGTTTGGGATTCGTATGCGTACGTTTTATGCTTCAAATTGGATAGCTTAACAAGACAGGCATATTGCATAACGATAAATTTATATCTTTTAACCAGCACGTTATTGTATAATTCTGTTATGGGTATTATGTTAAGTGGTTCAAAAGCAAGATTGGGGGTGTTATCAAACGTAGCATTGGCAATATTGCGTACATCCTGTTTTTGGATTGTATATAGTTTTTTATTGTTAGAAAAAAGTAGCCATGCCCCACACCAGAAAGCTACAGTTAATGACATAGCAAAACAATGAGTAATATAATCGTTTCTTGATACACTGAGAAAATAAATTTCAACACTTTGGGAGAGGATACGTAGCACTCTCGAAATTTTTGCTGGGACAGAATCAACACGATCATTGCACTGTTGGTGTTCCTCAAAGAGAACGCCTAAGCTCTTAACACCAGGCACATCTTGTATAACGGCAGATCCTATTTTAAGAACAGTAGCATGAAATTCAATAACCTTGTTCCTGATCGACCGACCGGCTGGTTTTAAGGCCCCAGAGCAAGCCAATGACGATGAGAGACACCGTGATGGAGAGCGGCGGAATAATTTCGAGAGCGACGGGCCAGAAACGGGGCGCACTCCACCTTCGAATCGTTGTTCACTGGTACGACATCAAGCAGCAATACCGCATGAAAATGGCACAGCACTGGACAATTCCAACGGGACGACAGGCGACGATCCTGCTTTCGGTGCATGTGCCGTACCCGTCAATGATTTTTTGGCACGGTTACCAGATAAACCAGACTACGGATAAGCCAGACAACAGACAAACCAGACTACCGGACTACGGCCTTCCAACGACAGGTAATTTCCGTGCTGCGGTGGGGCACGGACCCGGCAAAGCTATGGTGGTGCTATTCCCGTTACTTCTACTGATTTCGCCGGTTAGTAATACTAATGTTCGCCTTCTTTACGTGATCTATGTCCTGCCGGTTCCAGGCCAAAAGTTGTTTGAGTGTACTGTGTTGCCGTCGGGGGTGCAGCATGGGTCTGTATGCAGGTTTCGACTGTTAAGTCGCCTCTCCTTTTTTTTTTCTTCTCCCGTGTTTGTTGCAGTGACGTAGATCTAAATTCCAGACCTTCCACAGCGGAAACCTTGTCGCAGTTTTTGGCAGGTTAAGATAACATCAAGACTAATCAATAATGTATCTACGCAGACAGCAAACACGCTGGCCATAGATGAGCTGGGTAGCCTTATCAGTTCAGCAGAGCAAAAACTAGCTACTCTTGGCTCAGCTAATTCAGCAGTCACAAAATTTGTGAAGCAGTGCGAAAAATAAGGGCGCTAGGCCGAGCATCGGAGGTTTTACGTTTAAATGTTGCCGGCAGAAGGTGCAGTTTTGTCTTTCACGCCGTACCGGATGCCGAAGCACATGAAACAAGACCCGACACCGAAAGACACATCTTGAAAATATGTGCCTCAGAATTAGGCATATCCAGTCAGTTTGAAAAGAAAGTGCTCATAGGTTGGATAAATTTAAAACAAGTAAAAATCAGCTCATATTTGAGAAGTTCGCGTTGTTTAAACGAAAACAGTTGGTTCTGTACAGCATAAGAAACTTAAAAGGTGCAACATCGACATTTCTGAAGACTTCTCTGAGGCAGTACGGGGGAAAAGAGAAGCAACATATTATGAGACATTGGAAAATCACAAGAAAAGAGACAGTGATAATGAAATGCTTAGGTATGATGATCTTTTGTTGAATGGACAAAAATGTGTTTATCATGACGACACGGGGAATGTTGCATTGAACAAATGACCATGCCAGTCTAGCTCCGTCAATCTTTCATTCCACTTGTTAAATTGTCGCGGATATCAAACACATCATTGACGAGTTCTACTCTTTCGTAGATACTGTTCAGTTGTTCCAGATACTGAACGTTGCCAATGCCAGGATATTTGTGATCATGAGGTTTGCTCCTGCAAGGTACACATGTTACAGATATATATATATATATATATATATATATATATATATATATATATATATATATATATATATATATATATATATATATATATATATATATATACGGGATCGGAAAGGCAGGGAGGTTAACCGGATGAGATTCTGGTTTCCTGCCCTCCAACCGGGGTTGTTGGAAAAGTATGGGAGAGGCCTTTGCCCTGCAGTGGGCGTAACGAGGCTGATGATGATGATGACGGGGCAAGGGTAAGGGGAAATGAAATACGTATAAACAGCCGGAGAGAAAAAAGCAAACTAACGGAAAAAAAACGTAGGGAAAGTCGTGAACGTTCGTGAGAACTACAGTCTCTCCATAGGCCACTCGAAAGTAAAAAAATTTCAAGAGTGCCTTCACTGTCGTGTGGTGTGACGACTGCATAGGTCGGCGTTCCAAGACCGTCTGCTCCGACAACGGCCGGTGGTCAAGGCGTGCCAGTGCAGTCGCGAATAACTGCTTGTGTGCGCTGTATCGGGGACAATGACAAAG
Source organism: Dermacentor albipictus (assembly GCF_038994185.2). Taxonomy (NCBI): domain Eukaryota; kingdom Metazoa; phylum Arthropoda; class Arachnida; order Ixodida; family Ixodidae; genus Dermacentor; species Dermacentor albipictus. Next base: position 154,204,527 of record NC_091822.1, on the reverse strand, counting down.
AACGTGTTCATTAGTTTCCCCGTCACCGCAGTGGTTACACGCAGCACTATCCTCCCATCCGATACGGAGAGCAAACGACTTCGTAAATGCGACGCCAAGCCACAATTGATAAAGCACCGTTGTCTCAGGTCAGCAACGTACAGGTGGAGGCTGAAGTTGCAGACAGGGGTCCAGTCGATGTATATAGACGTGCGTGCTGTAAACTATAGGTGCGTTCCACAACCATTGTAAGGCATCATACGCAAGCACTCGAAGTTGCGCTGCTGCATCTCTTCTTGAAAGCGGGATTGGCTCCTGCACGCCGTCTTCATGAGCAGATCGAGCAGCTTCATCAGCCTGTTCATTACCCATTATATGCCACAGTGGCTAGGGAGCTACTGAAATGTGACGTCGTGTCCTTGCTCGACGAGGCAATGAAGGAGCTCTCGGATTTTGTAGCACTAGTTGTTCGTAGGGTCCGCGGCGTAAGACGGAAAGCAAGCAATGTAGAGCTGCCTTAGAGTTGCTGAAAATGCTCCACGTTTGAGGTGGTTCATGTAGAATTATGCGTAATGCGATACGAAGAGTAGCAAACTCCGGGGCTGTAGGTGTAGTCTGATGCGATGTCTCAAACTTGCAAAAAAAATTATTGATCCTGCAGGTCCTGCAGATCCTGAGCCCTCAGTGTATATGTGGGTATGATCTTTGTACTGCAAGTACAGCAAGGGCAACGAACGTTGTTTGAGAGCTGGTGATGAGAGTTGTGCCTTTGTTTGAATCCCGGGTACTGTCAGTCTAACTTGTGGCCGAGCCAAGCACCAAGGAGGAAGCAAAACTCTTGCTGTATAATCAGATGGCTGGTATACACGATAAGGCAGTATCGTCTGACACAAAACAGGGACGTGGGCGGTCTTCTGGCACTGAGGCGAGATAGTGGAGAGGGGCGCGAGCAATATGCCTGACGTGTGCTCTGAGCGCTTGCATTCATTGTTCTCATAGATACGAGTATTTTCTCCTGTCAACGAACAAGTTGACGTTAATGCATGCAATGCCGTTTTTTTGCAAACTTGAAGTTTGAAACTGCTTGGCGACAACAGTATGCAGTTTTTTATCATCCCTAAAAATCTGCGCCGAACGCCGTCACTCACTTTCAAAGCTTACTTGATGAAGTGCATGCAGACATTATGGTAATAGGCGGGGACAATTCACCTGATATTAAATGAGCTGAACCGTCTACCAACATTTCTGTGACGGGATGTTGTAATATGGAAATGATGAAGTTGGTGAATCTGCATGCGCTCAACCAGGCTGTCTTTGAGTCAACTCGCGGAAATAACATATTAGACTTGGTGTTGACTAGTAGACCTGATTTGGTTAACTCTACGCATTTAATTCCTGGCATAGGTGACCACAAGGCTGTTGCGTCAAAGGTGTCTTTGGCTTACGTTCGACCATTTGCGTGTGGTAATCGCGGAGTGCATCACTAAAAAACGCAGATGTAGGTAAAGAAAATCTGAGGCTACCTAAGCACTTCTTATGAGTTGTGAATGCGAAAGCGCTAATGTCCAATTGAACACACCTGAGTGGTCCTTCCAGTTATGGTGATGATGAGGTGGTGAGTGAGTGAGTGAGTGAGTGAGTGAGTGAGTGAGTGAGTGAGTGAGTGAGTGAGTGAGTGAGTGAGTGAGTGAGTGAGTGAGTGAGTGAGTGAGTGAGTGAGTGAGTGAGTGAGTGAGTGAGTGAGTGAGTGAGTGAGTGAGTGAGTGAGTGAGTGAGTGAGTGAGTGAGTGAGTGAAACAACTTTATTTTGTCCATTATAGACGTAAGCAAACGCCATGCCACCTGGCTAGGCCCACTCGGGGACCATCAGGTGGAACCTGACGGCCCTGTCGCGAGCCCTCTGGACTGCAGGTGGTGAAAACTTTCTTTGTTACTTATGAAGGAATGGAGTAGAGGGATAGAAGAGGGAGAGTACTACGCATGGTAGTCTCTCGCAACCCCCTCAGCCCACCCAAGAATGGCCTCCTGGATATTGGGCCTGGAGCTGCGCAAGGCAGCCTCGCACTGCTCCTCGCAGCTTATAAATTTACGGAGGGACGGGAGAAGAGGGTGCCCTAGCATCCCCACGTAGTGCGGTTAAGATTGGATTTGGCTGTGCAGCAAAATTTACAGCTAGAGGAGTGGTAGCTAGAAGATAAGAAGTTTTTGAGGGCAAGCGAGCGCGTTTAGTCACTTGGCCCACACCTGCTATGTAGCACGATGCCGGTGCGCTTCGCTACGTGACGTCATGATACCTTGCCCGACTGCCATAGAAACTAATGGGGACGATCCCTAGCAAGTCGCGGTGGATGCTTTCGTCGCGTCGTGCTTGGAAATGTAAGTTTCGCTCCAAGTAGCATGATCTCATAAAGCAGAGTGCACAGGCCTGCTATCTAGGAAGCGCTGCATGGCTTAGCCCAGTGGGTGAGACACTCGGCTTCTGAGCGTGAGGGCGTAGGTTCGACACTCACTACCGCTAACGTCTCTCCCTTCTAATTTATTCTGTTTATTAGCCATTAATTGCTTTTAGCGATTACCGAGGCGAAGTTAAAATATATTATGGGGTGTTACGTGCCGGAACCACGATCTGATCATGAGGCACGCTGTAGTGGGGAGACTCCGGAATAATGTGGACCACCTGGGGTTTTTTACCGTGCACCTAAATCTAAGTACGCGGGTGTTTTAGCCTTTCGCCCCCGTCGAAGTGCGGCCGCCATGGCCGGGATTCGATCCCGTGACCTCGTGGAGGCAAAGTTAGAACGCAGGCGAGAGCTTGCGCGTACGAGGAATGCGCGGATAGCACAGACATCCGAGAGTGAGGGTGACGTGGCGTCGCGGCAATGCCGTCTCCCCTCACGCAACACCGAGTTTCTTTTCGACCAATCTGCACCGCCGAGGCTTGCACGTGACGCGTCGTCACAGCCAATGGGAATATAGGTGCCGTTTCGCGGCTACAGAGGCCGGCTTTTTCGCTCAGTGTGCCAGTTGATGCTTTCGCATCAATAAGTGAATTGCTATATAGGTATTTTAGTTCATTTGAAACCCAAGCAGAAGTCAGCAGTGTCAATGAACTCTGGTTATTGTTGAAGCAGAAAATATTCGAGCTGCGCGATCGATTGTACCATCTTGGATACTGAGGGCAAGACCACGAAAAAGCAAGCCTTGCTTCACAATCAAATTGCGCCGTCTCACGAAAAAAAGAGAAAAAAACACAAATAGCATATTCTTCTTTCTGTATTAACAGTGTCATGTCTGACGAGCTGTAAAACTTGACAGAAATATCGCACGAAGTTAAGGTTGCGACACTTGTCGAAAGACAGCTTTGTTAAATGTATTAAATGCGATTAAAAGAGGACCCCAAGTAATTCTGGAAGCACGTTAAAAGGAACGGTAAAGATGCAGCATTATACAGGATGTTTCAGCGAACACTTTCAAGCATTCATAAAAATTGTATGTGGCAGATAGCGCAATTTCAGCACATGAGCGGGTCTACTCGAAGAGGCGTGCATTACTTGCACAAAATATTGAGATGAATAATCGGCTAATAAATAATAAATAATAATAACAGATTCGCTAATTAAGTTTTTAACTAATTACCTGAGTCATTAGAATTCCTTTATACCACTGCGTCTGCTTTCTACGGAATTCAAATCAGTTAATTTTTTGTTCAGTGTTCCTATGAGCTATACAACTATTTTGTATAGCCTCCCCCCCTCCCTCTATGTAATGCCATCGGCGGCCTTTAGAGTGCCTAAATAAATAAATAAATAAATAAATAAATAAATAAATAAATAAATAAATAAATAAATAAAATTAACCGCCAGTTCACTTGACAGTCATGACGGTCATGATGCTTGACGTTCAGTCAACACATATCAAGCATGACACACGATGGGGCACAGGCTGTAAAGTGCTTCTCGGCCTTGTTCCCCTATTACAGGTGTTCTGCGAGGACTTGCTTAAATGTTGTGTTTGTTGCATGCTAGAATACTGCGTTGGTATTCGGCCTAAGCGCGTCAGCTAACCGCATGCGGCTTCTCGCAATAAATTGCATATGTGCGTTAGTTAACTTATTACTTGATCGGCGTAACGTTCCGAAACAATACATTTGAACTGCGAGAGATGTTCTTCTAATAAATTCTCTATGTGCGTTAGTTCATTCATTAGTTGATCAGTGCAACGTTCCGAAACAATACATCTGGGCTGTGAGAGATGAGGTATATATTGAGGCTCGGGATTGGTGCTGACAAATCATTCTTTCTTCTTTAGTAGCATTACTTCTCAAAATTCTTTTCACGAGTTCTTTAACGTGCACTTGAAATAAGCGAACCAGCAGTGCCTACGCATTTCGCCATCCGTATAAATGCGCCCCGCCACTGCAGGGAGACGAACCCGCGCCCTCGTGAACCTGCGCCCTCGAGTTACTGCTCAATAGCTTGGGTAAGGATGAGTGCACAAAAAATAATGTTCTGTACCATGCAAATACTAAAAAGATCGCTTTGTACGATTGGCTTCGGTTTCGCTGTTGATTCGTTCATTATTTCGTGACTTGGGTATTTGGATGCACCAGAAGTGGTGCATCCAACACATTAGACTTGCTCTGTGATATTTTTGTGTTACCTTTGTGTTCGTCTTAACGGGAATCTACTGTTTCGTTCCCTCTATCATCATCCACACTGCCACGGATTTGTACTCAACTACCCGTTTACGGACGCTTAGCGACCTCTCTCGGGAGCATAGCGCACCGTAACGTTTGTTTTTGTGGCCTCCAAGATTAAAAGCGCCGCAGCGTCGCACATTCTATGAGGCCATGCCAACTACTTCTTCCTCCCAGGGCCATGCACTGGCTGACCTATTGTTCGGCACTCGCGGCCTGGTGCACGTCGCAGTCTTCGTTATGGCCTGTTTTTACATGGTCTCCAAAACCATTGACGTAACCTAGCCATGCTACGGTGCACTCTAGCCGCCTGGTCCCTATGTGTACCGATCAGGCAATCTTGAAGGCGGTGACCGCTGGCAAGTAGTCCTTAAATTTGAGCACAGATGGCGCATCCCCACCACGTGACTGCGTTTGATGAATTTCACGTATATTCGTCGCGTCTTGTGGGAGTTCCTTATTTCTATGGCGTCGTGATTTTCTTGTACGCCTCCTACGTTCAACGTGGTCATAGTCATCATCATCAGCCTGGTTACGCCCACTGCAGGGCAAAGGTCTCTCCCATATTTCTCCAACAACCCCGGTCATGTACTAATTGTGGCCATGCCGTCCCTGCAAACTTCTTAATCTCATCCGCCCACCTAATTTTCTGCCGTCCCCTGCTACGCTTCCCTTCCCTTGGAATCCAGTCCTTAGCCCTTAATGACCATCGGTTATCTTCCCTCCTCATTACATGTCCAGCCCATGCCCATTTCTTTTTCTTGATTTCAACTAAGATGTCATTAACTCGCGTTTGTTCCCTCACCCAATCTGCTCTTTTCTTATCCCTTAACGTTACACCTATCACTCTTCTTTCCATAGCTCGTTGCGTCGTCCTCAATTTGAGTAGAACCCTTTTCGTAAGCCTCCAGGTTTCTGCCCCGTAGGTGAGTACTGGTAAGACACAGCTATTATACACTTTTCTCTTGAGGGATAATTGCAACCTGCTGTTCATGATCTGAGAATGCCTGCCAAACGCACCCCAGCCCATTCTTATTCTTCTGATTATTTCTGTCTCATGATCCGGATCCGCAATCACTATACCTGCCCTAAGTAGATGTATTCCCTTACGACTTCCAGTGCCTCGCTGCCTATTGTAAACTGCTGTTCTCTTCCGAGACTGTTAAACATTACTTTAGTTTTCTGCAGATTAATTTTTAGACCCACTCTTCTGCTTTGCCTCTCCAGGTCAGTGAGCATGCATTGCAGTTGGTCCCCTGCGTTACTAAGCAAGGCAATATCATCAGCGAATCGCAAGTTACTGAGGTATTCTCCATTAACTTTTATCCCCATTTCTTCCCAATCCAGGTCTCTGAATAACTCCTGTAAACACGCTGTGAATAGCATTGGAGAGATCGTATCTCCCTGCCTGACGCCTTTCTTTATTGGGATTTTGTTGCTTTCTTTATGGAGGACTACGGTGGCTGTGGAGCCACTATAGATATTTTTCAGTATTTTTACATATGGCTCGTCTACACCCTGATTCCGTAATGCCTCCATGACTGCTGAGGTTTCGACAGAATCAAATGCATTCTCGTAATCAATGAAAGCTATATATAAGGGTTGGTTATATTCCGCACATTTCTCTATCACCTGATTGATAGTGTGAATATGATCTATTGTTGAGTAGCCTTTACGGAATCCTGCCTGGTCCTTTGGTTGACAGAAGTTTAACGTGTTCCTGATTCTATTTGCGATTACCTTAGTAAATAGTTTGTAGGCAACGGACAGTAAGCTCATTGGTCTATAATTTTTCAAGTCTTTGGCGTCCCCTTTCTTATGGATTAGGATTATGTTAGCGTTTTTCCAAGATTCCGGTACGCTCGACGTTATGAGGCATTTCGTATAAAGGGTGGCCAGTTTCTCTAGAACAATCTGCCCACCATCCTTCAACAAATCTGCTGTTACCTGATCCTCCCCAGCTGCCTTCCCCCTTTGCATATCTCCCAAGGCTTTCTTTACTTCTTCCGGCGTTACCTGTGGGATTTCGAATTCCTCTAGACTATTTTCTCTTCCATTATCATCGTGGGTGGCACTGGTACTGTATAAATCTCTATAGAACTCCTCAGCCACTTGTACTATCTCATCCATATTAGTAATGATATTGCCGGCTTTGTCTCTTAACGCATACATCTGATTCTTGCCAATTCCTAGTTTCTTCTTCACTGTTTTTAGGCATCCTCCGTTCCTGAGAGCATGTTCAATTCTATCCATATTATACTTCCTTATGTCAGCTGGCTTACGCTTGTTGATTAACTTCGAGAGTTCTGCCAGTTCTATTCTAGCTGTAGGGTTAGAGGCTTTCATACATTGGCGTTCCTTGATTAGATCTTTCGTCTCCTGCGATAGTTTACTGGTATCCTGCCTAACGGATATAGTGTCCTACACTTATCCAGGAGGCACACAGAGGCCGGTGTTCAGTTGTCAGGCCTCTGACGACCGAACACCGAAAGTCCTGAAATACAATTCTCTCTCTCTCTCTCTCTCTCTCTCTCTCTCTTTTCTTTCTATTTAACAGCGCGGCTAAGATTAGGTGGGGCATACGGTATACCTCCGTTCAACTTGTGCCCATAGAGGTCTTGTATGGGTCCACCCCATCGGTGTCATCGGTTCAATAAGATGATGCAGCCATTTGTTTCGAACTAGACGTTTCGCTGCATTTTATTACAAAGAAAGCACCTTCGGAAGGATCCCATTTGCCCACTTTGGTCTTACGGTGGTTTTCCCCCTTGTTGCTTCATCACTATAGACATCAGGAATTCATGTGATTTACTACCTATTTTTTTTGCGTGAGACAGAGCAGTGTACCGTAATGCTAGAAATATTCTAGACATACTAGCATCATCATCTAAGACTGACTGCCCTGATACCATCGGATGCCATCCTTGTCGAAAACCGCGATGTAAAGTATGCCCCTACATGGTCACATCGCAACAGTCACTAGTACATCTTCCAACTTTTGTTTAAAAAATCAAAGGCGATTTCGACTGCGACACAAAAAACGTAATATACATGCTTGAATGTACGCTCTGCAAAAAACGATACATCCGACAAACAGAAGGGCCTTTCAGATTCCGCTTTAACAGTCATAAATCCCACGCTAACACGTTGCCAAACCTGCCCATCTCAAGACACGTGCATCTTCCTGACCACTCATTTGATAAACTGAGAGTCACGTTGCTTGAATCTGGATTTCGTTCAAATTATGATAGAGAAGCCCGCGAATCCTTCCTTATATATAAGTTTGATACCGTCGCGTGTGGTATGAATGAATGTGTAGGAAAATTGAGTTGCCAGCTTTGTAGCCCGTCGCTTGTCCCTTCTGCTACTAATACGTCGCTATTCGTGTGTTTGTGTTTGCTTGATAACATAGCACATATTGAGCACATATTGACGTTTTGTTGTCACGTGGCGATTGGTTATTACAATTAATTCCGGTGCGTTTTTATGCTTTGTCTTTTAGATGATATGTTGGCAATCGTCAACGTGTCAGCTATCCTTTGAACGATTCAGATGCATTTTGTTCGCCCATTTTATTCGTTTTTCATGTAAACGTATCTTCATTTGGTCGATAAGCACATGTATATTAACTGTACTGACACCATGCAATGTATTCTGATGAAGGCCGGACCCCGGTCGAAACGTCAATAAACCGCTTCATACGCGCGTCTACTTCACTGTGAATATTTACCCAGACCCAGAACTGTTTTTTTTTTTCTGGTATATATTGTGGGGTTTCCGGTTCTCGCGCAGTTTTTTCGGGCTCTCGCGGAGGTTGTGTGGAGCCATTGCGTTGTGTTGCCGGGGGCTCCGTGTCCCTCTCCTCCTTGCCTGGACGGAGTGGCAGCGGGTCATAAAACACTGTCACTCGGCTGTCATCCCGCCCACGCGAAGGTCAACAGGCTTTCGCCATTGGCTAGCATTTTGGCGGGATTCGGGCCCTGCTTGCGTGCACTCCGGGTAAGCGCGCGCAAGACAGGCGCCCGGGGAGACCACATCGGGGCGTCGGAAGGTGCGTACGTGTTCCTCTCTGCCGGCGGCGGCCCCCTTTGTCCGCCGCCGGCCGATGGTTACTTCGGCTCGTCCGGGTCCCGGCCTCGCGGGCGCGCGCGCACTCTTCCGTCGTCTCGATGTCCTGAGGCAGCGTCTGCCGATCGTGCCCACCGACTGTTCGTCTGTCGTTTCTCTCTATTTCCCTTTTTTCTGCTGTGGGGCGCACGATGGCAGGCGCTGACCGAAGGATAGGCAAATTCTTACTGCTCGGGTTCTTTGTTCTTTGTTCCTCGTTTCTTTGTTTCTCTCTCTGTCGCGGTGCGCCATTCTAGCGGCCACCGTCGACCATTCGGCCATGTTTTGTCTAATTAGATTCATATTCGGACGTGACTTTAAAACGTGTGTTTGTATTGACTCCCAGCTTAATAAATATACTTTCTGACTTCTCGAGAGCTTTGCCTAGGGTCTCCCTTGCTGCGCGCGCGGTCTCGCCTTCCCCTTAGCTGCGGGGCCGGCGGAGCGCATACCCGCGCAGCTGCGCGTCGGCACACGGAGCGGGCCGGAGCAGGGCGCGGACGCGCGGTGTCCTGCACGCGTGGCGGCTCGGAGTGCTCGAACCCGCGGTGGTCGTCCGGCGCGCGCGGAATCGCAGCGTGCGCGCCGTGAGCGTTGCTAGTGAAGACCACAATATATATATATATATAGCTGGGCAGCCAAAGTGGCACAGGTGCTGCCGTTCTTGCTGATAGGCTACGTGATTAGGCGGGCTTTATCAGCAAAAAAATTCAGCGATAGTTTAGCTAAATGACTTAAATATGCTAATTAACTTTTAATTTCAAACGTTGGCACATTTTGGAGATGGGTATCTTGAAAGTGATGGTTGCTTTAGGATATCGGCTGAACGGACATGCTCTCCGGCTTCAGAGAGAGACAGAGAGAATGAAGAGGAATGGCAGGGAGGTTAACCAGATAGGAGTCTCCGGTTTGCTACCCTACACTGGGGATGGGGGATAGGGGTTAGAAAGATGACAGAGAGGAAAACGCTAAAAGAAAGGAAAAGAAAACACGCACACATGGAGGCACACACACTTTCCAATAACATGTACCGTCTTGTTAGTAATTAAAATCTATTTAGCATAATTTAGTTCATTAACGAAATTATCGTTGAAAATTTTCCAGCAGTTAATGTATGCCTAGTCACGTAGCCTACCAAAAAAAAAAAACGGCAGGGGCATACATGTGCGCCAGCTCCTTTTTCTTTAAAGTGTGCTGTATAAAAACAGGCACCAGGTATACAGCTAGGCATGAGGAATGAAGTCAGCAAAGGCCGAATCCCTGAATGCGTGCGAAGATTTGGAAATAAAATATCAAGCTATTTGCTACTTCGTTAATTAATGCCTTCAAAATTTTGCTAGACACACCTTAAAAGGTCCCTCCCCACGTTAGGCTACACCAGAAATTTTGGCTATAAATTGAGCAAGTAGGCACCTGACATCTGCAGGTTGTGAAGCGTCCATCGTAAGATATATATATTTTGTTAAATTGGCTCAATATTGCAGCACATAGGAAAAATAGGGGGTATTCAAAATTTTAAGCGCTCTCTATCGACCGGCTGCAAAGCGCCTTCCGCCATTTTGGTAAGGGCAAGGCAAAACGAAGCGAAGCGATCCGTGACAACGCCGTCAACAGTCTGGGGTTTGTTTTCAGTAGCGGGGCACACACACACACACACACACACACACACACACACACACACACACACAATAATATCATAATAATATTTGGGGTTTTACGTGCCAAAACCACTTTCTGATTATGAGGCACGCCGTAGTGGAGGACTCCGGAAATTTTGACCACCTGGGGTTCTTTAACGTGCACCTAAATCTAAGCACACGGGTGTTTTCGCATTTCGCCCCCATCGAAATGCGGCCGCCGTGGCCGGGATTCGATCCCGCGACCTCGTGCTCAGCAGCCCAACACCATAGCCACTGAGCAACCACGGCGGGTCACACACACACACACAAACACACAAACACACGCACACACACACACACACACACACACACACACACACACACACACACACACACACACACACACACACACACACACACACACACACACACAAATGAGTGGATCAAATCAAATACGCGTGCTGAACAGTGGCGTATCGACGCCGACAACGTTGCGGACCGGGTGCTGCTGTTAGCAGGTAAGAGTGGCACTAAACTGACATCTCGATCCCTTGCGTCTGTACTGCGACTAATAAAATAGTACCCCACCTATCCTCCACCCACCACTTTTTTTTTTTTTTTTTGACCGAGGTAAAATGTAATACTTCCCATGCAGAAGTCAGCGCGAAAATTGTTTATCAATTCGTACTGCAAAAATATATGCGCTCTGACACCTTAGTATAAGCGTGCATATATAGAGCCTTTATCCTTGCCATTTCTTCAATGAAAATTTGAAACAGCTCAGCAACGTTAACTGAAGCATGCGTAGTCTACAAAACATGCAAAGATATATTTTGGCTTACAGAGAGTCTGAGAACTGAGCATGAAAACTGCCTAATTTAATAATTCTGTCATAATTAGTGTAGGCATCATTCCAAAAGAGAGCAAATCATAAAGGAATGATAATGTAGGCATCATTAGTTGCTATATGGGGGCGGGGGTAGTTCAAAGCCAAATGAGGCGCGGTGGCTGAGAACGGTGGGGTACATCTGCGTTTCGCTCACGTTTGAATGAAACGAGCAAAAACATTATGCATAACTAACTACATTTCGCAATAAGTGACTAAGTCTTATCAGATGTGTCCAAGAGCGTGTCTCAAAACTCACTTTGTCTGTCTTCTTCGAGGCCCATTTCTCGCCATTTGAAAAGACATTCCATCTTCACGCATACGGGTCAAAATCGATTTTGAAATAATCTCGGTATTACCAACGCTGGGACACAGGAGAATTATTCTTTTAAGCCGTTGCTATCCTTCGCCGTCTACATAATGAACTACACGACAGCATTGACATGGTAATCTCGTGTTTTCCTTCAACTCGCATCTTCTTACTTGAGGATACGCTTCCAAACACAATGTGGAGAATCTCGTCCCCTTGTTCTGTGCCATTCGTCAGCTAATGAATTTTGGAATCGGCATTCAGCTTTCTGTTGGTTCATTTTTTTCACAGTTAGTATTACAACATCCCAGGGTGTCAACAGCGACGCCAATATACTTAACCTGATTGTATCAACCAGCGCTGATTTTGATATATATATATATATATATATATATATATATATATATATATATATATATATATATATATATATATATATATATATATATATATATATATATATATATATGTATGTATATGTCCCAAAGTTCACGCAAGAAGTAATGGTCATAGAAAACACAGGTTTGTAATTAAAGATTGTATTTGTTTTATTGATTCATAGAGTATACAGTGTAGAGTTATGTGTGGAATAGCATATCGGGTAAATGGTCTACACGTCTTTGCTGGCACATACGCATTCTCTTGTTGAAAGCTTTCATGACTGTTTTGCAAAAGTGTGGATGAATTTCATTGATACAGGGCTCAATTTCGTCTTTCAAGGTGCGGGTGGTGGCGGGTTTGTTGGCATAAACCTTAGACTTCAAAAAAAAAAAACAATCTCTTCACAGTTCCGACTACTATTTCGACCACATTTTGTACAATAATTGCGAACTGCAGCTGCCAAACCCTCATTACTCTTTAAACTATTGCTCAACAATAAAAACGCGTTGTTCTTTCGTGTAGCGCTCCATTTTTAATGACCCTCAACTGTAAGCTGTCATGCTGTTTTTCTTTTTTTTTTCGTTGGCAACACTTTAACGCACAACTGGAGCAAAATTCAAATATTGCGTGAATTTTGAGCTCCGTACTTGCCGAGAATTAGTGATGATGGTCTGCTGAATATTTTTATTACCGCTCAGCCACTTCCAAGACTTTGAGAATCTTCATAGCCATTCAGTGCACACTAACTGGGGTATGGTTGCTACTAAAGTTCGTGCCACAAAAAAGTGTTCGTTCCTTACAGTATCACCGCTTCAAATCCTTATCGCCTAGCGAAGTTTTCAGCTTCCATCGCTTGATGGGAAACCTGGAGATCTGCACCGGACGCATACACAAGAGCGCTAAAAATAGCGAAAGATTAATTTATATCATTTACACTACCAGTGGTATACTCAACACTAACCACAGGAAATTGTGCAAATAATCAATACCCGATCAATCAAGAGCCTTAGAACAGTCACCCGGCGCAGTCATTCCTGCTAACGCGTGTGGCACATTTACTGATGACCTATTTGCTAATTATTTTTCCGCATCCTGCAATACGCCCTTGCGAACAGGAAAACATGAAGACAACGTCCCTATGGCGCCAGTGATTGCAGACGCTCCTGGAAACACCATCCCAATCGGCTGTTTACCACACCTTTCCTCTCCTGGATGTGAAAATCTCAACAGCAAGTTTCTCAAAAGTATTAAACGTGTTTGTTCAGTAATATTAGCAAGGATATTTCAGCAATCGTTAAACGCGTCTGCTCTGCACGAAATGGAAATCTGGGTGAGATGGTTCCATTCTGTAAATCAGGTAACAGAAATTCATCTTTAAATTGCTTTCCGATTTCGCTAACGAGCACCTGTTGCAGATAAATCGAACATGTCTTATTTACAAACCTCCTCTCATTCTTTGAGGCAACGTCCTTTTTCAAACATGCACAGCGTGGCTTTAGAAAAACATAATCTGACACGCAACTAATGCGTTTTACTCACCACCTGCATGTTATATTCTAGACTGATAATCTTGTGCCGACTGTTTCTTCTTGGACTTTGTCAAGGGATTTCACAAGTAGAATCAGAGGTAACACAAGGATCCGTTCTCGAACCACTTTTGTTCCTGATTTACATCACTGACCTTTCCTCCTCGTTTTCTTCGTACGTCTACCTTATCCTTGACGATTATGCTATATTTTAACAAATAAAGAATGATTCTGACACTACTGCCCTTCAAACTGATTTAAATGCGATCTCTGAATGGTGCGACACTTGGCAAATGGAATCACATATTAACAATTATAAGTGTGAGATTATGCGCCTGTCTAGAACCAATATTAACCAATAGTGTAAATAGCATCCTAAGAACACACCTTTGTACGCTGTGAATTCATACAAATATCTAGGCATTCACGTTATCTTAAACTAGGTTTGGACGAATATTCGAAATTTCGAATACAAATCGAATATTACGCACCAACTGTTCGTATTCGAAAAGAAACTATTAGCTATTTTAGAATATTCGAAACTGACCAAATATTTCTCAACAAGTGGCTGTTAAAAGTATGTTTACTGTTCTTCCTTCTGCTAAACAAAGTGTCGCAAATTGTCAAACGTGAGCCGACAAAATATTTCGAAGCAGTGCAGAAAAGAAAACGGATAATGCAAATATTGTGAACGGTTTTGCGCTAGGCGGCACGGCGCCCTGTGATTGTTGCTCGCAGTCTATCAGTTAGTGTTTCGGCAGGCTATCGTGTAGTAGTTTTATCTTTCGCGCTACAACCAGGGATGTTTTTCTTGCAGCAATTGGTCCTTTTACATGTGTCTACGGCACACAAGTCCTTGTAGAATTCCTCTTTCTTTTTCGCTGCATTTGACCTTTTTTTTTCGGCAACCACTTATTTAGCGTTTTCGGAGAGCTACATAGTCGGTGACAATCTAAGAATAATAAAGGGTGTACGTACGCTGTCCCACTCGAACACAACTTGCACGTATGCGCCAGCCAATCGGTTTCGCTTATTTCCGTGACGTCATGAGGTTTCGCGCGTTTGAAACAACTGTTTCCTCCGCACAGACCTGTGATCGTGTCGCTGGTTTTAGGATGAAACATGAGCATCTTGGCAAATCTTGTGTGTGATCCTGACGTCGGTGCTGGGCCAAAGTTAACATATTAGCTTAAAATAACGTGCTTCGATTTCGCAATTAGCCTACGGTATTTACATTAACAGAGCAACAGATCATTAAACTTTGAGCGGGCTCCATCTGGCTCACCTCGCTTGAATTGAGAGCGTTTATTTTCTGTGACCATAAAACAGAGCCACAACAGAAGGCAAAGCCTGACGAGATTCGTTGCTCCGATTACAGTTGGGCAGTGTGAAGCTCAGGGCTACAAAGCAGAGACACCAAACAGAAGATGGCGTCGGCAACAGTTCACGCACAGAATTCATAATAAAGCGACGTAGTAAAAATAAGAGGAAGAAATATATAAAAAAAGATGAGAGCACTTCGCACGATAGGAATTTACAAATCATCCCACCTGCTTTTCAGCTCCTTCAGAGGGGAAACGCAGGTGCTCTGCGGTTTTGTGAGCGAGGCTTTTGGTAATTCTTAGGTAGTCCCCGATTATAGTCACACAGCAGCCATCCATCCTTGGGAAGCTTCTTTGTTATCAGGCTATAATAATGTTCAGATACTATTAGTGCAGTTTTTAAAGGACAATTAGAGATCTCGTGTTTAAAACTGATCCTTTGTCCCTGTCTTTTCTAGACTTGTCAGTACAGGCGTGGTACCTCACTATGCCGAAATAAATATTTCTGCTGTAAATACATGCATCTGTGTATGACTATGGGATGTTCGATCCGATATTCAATGCTTAGTATTCCTATTCGATTTCGAGAAAGTTTACATTCATCCACACCTATACTTCTGGGAACTACATACAGAACACATCATTAACAATGCTAACCTCATGCTAGGCAACTTACGCCGTAACCTTTCCGATGCATTATCTTCTCTTTAAGGAGTGTAGACACCAAATTAAGGGGCTGAATTGAATGTAACATTATCTTTGCTAGTGTGCGAGGAACGCATTCACAAAGCATGACTTACAGCAGACGGCTAAAAGGTAACTTATTTGGATTTTAATGTCTATGAATGAAACGGCACTCCCTTCTCCGGACTCGTCACGATAGCCATCATGAAAACGTCGTTAGTGAGAACAAAATAATGTGATGTTAAAGGCACTGGTGGTGACTCATTTTTAGAGCGGCTTCACGTGCTCCACCTCCTCCTCCACGTTCTCCACCTGGCTCCGAGGGCGACAAACGTTGGCGACGAACGTGTTTTGAATTGAGCAGCAGACGGCATGAGTTTGCTGTCGTCGACGCTTCTGGTAGTTCACGTGACTGCCCTAGCGTCGGGTGCTCAACATTGACGTCATCGAAAGGTCATTCCCCCCTGCTGGCGGGAATATGGCAACGAGAAACCGTGCTGTAGAAATCGCGCGATATTTCGTGATTGAGTGCACGATCGTCCATACGCCGTCGTTATTATGGTCGTCTAGATGCTGTGTATTATCCAAGAGTAAAAAGGAATTGTCACCCGAGAATTTGGTGCCTGCACTCCTTTAAGTTAACTCTCTGTAAAACCCTAGTCCATCCTTAACAGAAATTTGATCCAACGGTTTGCAACCCCTTTACGAAAACTTCATTACGTCGCTATAGCTATAGTGGAAAGCGATTCAGTTCATTTTTACTTTTTAAAACTATAATCGAGAGAGAGAGAGAGAGAGATACGGATAGCGCGGTGGCTTCCGAGAGCGTGACGCAGGCATGCGCACGCTCGCGTCACGTGACCGCTTCGCCGACCGTTGTGCTGCCGTATCTGCTCCGCCGAGGCCCTCCATGGTGAGGCGGCCTCGCGGAGATGCCCTCTCCCCTCCCACAATACCAGGCGTGCTATCGCGACAGCAGGTGTTCCTATTCGCCCTCTCTGCTCCGTCGAGGAGCGCTCGTAACGCGGCGTCGCAGCCAATAGGAATTTAGGCGCCGTTTCGCTGCTACAGACGCCGCCCTTTTAGCTCAGTGGACCATCTGTCGCTTTCGCATCAATAAATGAACATCCTCAACGCAACATTACTTCATGACGTCTACCTTGACCCAGTCTTGACGCAAGCTTAGACGGTGCTCGCGGAAATGTTGCACTGGTGTCGGGAAACGCCTCACAATATCGTTTCCTCAAACAATACCCGCCTTGCCGGCAGCGGCGAAGGCACTCAATATACGTCTCACCGCTGTTCACATTTATGATTGCGTTTCCTCCGTTATCTCGTGCTTGCTCTGTTCCTTCTGCATCTGTTCCTGTGCAGCGATGCATGCGAAGGCTGACGGCAGAGTCAGTCGATCAGGAAAGTGATTATACGCACCGGCAGAATCATGCCCATCCGTGGCCGGGTGTATCCGAGGCCATTTCGATCGTCTGAACGCACAGTGTTGCAAAATTGTGTGGCCCCGTGGGAGCACTCAGTTGTTATGACAAAAAAAAGAAAAAGGTCAAATGTCCCAGTGAAGTAAAGCGGCCAGGTGGTTTAAGCAGCTGCAGAAAACCCGTCACTGTAGATTTCTCTATTTGTTATTTCTTTCCTTTCAATTCTTGCCCTAACAGTGCCTAATAATAGCTTAGCCCGGTAACTTTGACTTATTTTATATTGTGTATCGCTTTCATAACGCATAATTCTGCTTTAGGGCCCCATTTTTTATATGCTGGAGTGAAGTTTTCAGTTTGCAATAGTTCAGCAAACGAACTGCTATTTAACCAATTACTATAATAATTATATTGCTCGAAATGAAGCAGGACACTGACCTTGGTCAGTGATATGCTTCATTTTGAACAATGCTTTTACCTGACCAGACGGGTTCCGTCGAACTCTTAACTACAATAAGGACATTAGGTTATTACTAAAACAGCATTTCATTGCCTTTTGTATATATGTACCTTACGTGGGCAGCAATAGAGGTGAACTCATTGTTCTAATTTTCTCGGATGTGGGACTGGGGGCATTACAAGGACAGGAAGACTGCGCGAACTATACTGTGAAGCATGCACTGAGCACACATTCTGATGATTCCGTGCTCAATGTGAAGGTTGCGGGCCGATGGCACACGCAGGCGGGCCTCCTGTGTTCATCAGTTCCAAGCGATTTCTATGTGCACGCGTCGTAATAAATGTGCGTCTACTACATAAAAAGGACGTGCAACACACAACCCTTAAGAGGAAGAGCTCGAGGGCTCCTATCTAAATACTCGGGAAGGGAGACATCGTTTTTCTCGGCAACCAATGCAGCAAATTTGATTAGGTGTCCTCTACGGAGCGTCAGTTAATGCGCTGCACTTTATCCAATATATTCAACCTCCCCCCTTTCCATTAAGAATTTCCACCGATTAGGTTTGTTGTATTTAAAAGAAATGTTAAGATATAATGATTTTCTGAAGCATACGTATTATTTAGGCAGTCTATAATATATTCAAACTTGTGCAAAATTGCAACATTTCAGGAAACAAAAGCTATCAAGTTTCTGATTCTGTAACTCCACAATGACAGTAAGACAATTATGCAAGCTGCACCTAATAAGACGTCTAATGTGGACAGAATTGATGCACTATGCACCCCTTCGAAATATGCCACAAATATGTGAGCTGAACATTTGCGAAGCCGTAAACATTGTAACTAAATTCGCGTAAGCTATAAATTCTTACTTCAGGTTTGTCCGTTTTAGATGTTGTAATGGATGCAGTTTACAAAACTGCGAGAAATGTTTCTCGGCGCAGAGTTAAAGGTTAATAAATTTCGCCCTTGAGAGTTTTTAAACTGAACAATTATCGGAAAACGTCGTGAAATATTACGTGCTCTAAATGAGAACGCGAAAGTCGGAACAGAAGTTTCAAGAGTCACTAGAATTTCACTTTCTCTCTCATACGCAATGACATTTACTTGAATACGTCCCGTGGGTGTATCATTAAAGCGTTTATCTGGTTTATGTGTTCCTGAATAGGCGGCATTAAATTTGGGTCACGTGCTAAAGTTCCCTATTAAGTGGACCCTGCATAGCGTCTATAGAGTGGTCATTCTAAACACGACTGAGGTTCACACGAACATGTTGACTTGAAGTGATCCAAGAGCAGCAGCTTTATATTATATTGCACTGACGAGGACCTGTTCCTCTTGTTGAAACATTGGTTCCAGCTCGAGACTTCCCTATATAGTTGATGTCGTGGGATGATCGCATGTACTGACGCGCAAGTCGTGAGCAAGCTAACGCTACCGAATAATAGTAGTGGTTCTCGGGCGGGCGCTATATAAGCGGGATCCTCTGCACAGTGCACTACCACAGCCTGTGTGGGCCACTTCTACCGCGTATCCTTGCGCCTCGTGTTCCTTAACGCCGCTCCCGCCAGGCTCTATACGATGCTATGGTTCAAGTAGCGTGAAACAACACCCTGTATATATGCAATGGTGATCAATTGATCAATAAAGCAACATATATGTGCAAAAGACACACACATGCACATGTGCACACATACACATGTGCGTGTGTTTTCACATATACTTCGAAACTCAATTTTGCTCGTGACTCAATGTTATTCAACAATAAGTCAACAGCATTTAGTCAACGACTTTATTGTTGAAAACTACTCAACAATGGCTCAATAACACTCAATACTATTCAACAATATACCAACAAAATTTAGTCAACTACTTTTTTGTTGTGAACTTCCCAACAACTTTACTGTTCAATTGTTGCTCTGCGGTTTCAATAATTGTTGAGGTATTGTTGAAAGGCTATTGAGTCAACAATTCGTCAACAATACGCCAACAACATTTCAACAGTCATTTTCATAAGGGATATATGGCGCTGCGGTTTATCCCATGCGACTCGCGTATTGCAGCAGCACAGCAGCGAAGGGTGGCGGAAACGATATAGGCGCTCGAGCAACCAAGCAGCGATGCAGTGGGACGCGTATATACAGAGACGGAAAAACAAAAAAGAGAGATTGGTTGCGCAAAAGACCGACGTCGCGCAGCGTATCGCGCGCCGGTTGTGTGACGTCGGCGTGCGTCCATCGCGCAAGAAGGAGGAAGTATATTACTGAAATGGGAGGCAACGGGCGGGATCGGTCGCCGTACAGCTGCCACAAGCCCCCTGTAAAGTAAAGCCCCTCAATTTTCCAAAAGTAGCGCCATTCTTAGATCTTTCCGCCACCCCGCTCACCCAGGCGCTTCCTCCTCCACTCCTCCTGTCGCCCCAGCCTCCTCCGCTCCCCCATTGGCCAATCTGTGTCACGTGAAAGCGGGCCCCGCGCTTTTGTATATTTTTTTCTTTCCGGCGCAGAGCAGGCGCCGCGCTTTTGTATATCTTTTCTTTCCAGCGCGCTGCGACCCCCAATCTTGGGCCTGCGACCCCCATTTTTGGGCCTCCGCGACGAAGTACGGCAGGCGGTTTGAAGGAGCGCGGTAGTTTTATACAATGTGTTAGGGCCGAGTGCTTAATTGCGATGCCGTGCTGCTGCGCCTACGGTTGCCACAACAGACCCAGTGACGGCAAAAAGCTTTTTGTTTTACCATCCGCCGGGCGCAACGCAAAACGAAGAAAAGTGTGGATTCACAAGATCGGGCGGGCTGACTTCGAGCAAGTGGCAAAGAACGCGCGGCTTTGTTAAGTGACACGGCTCCTCCAACCTCTTCTTTTGACGCCCGTGTCAAAACGGGCCCGTGTCCAGTGCATTGGGGGTGCGTTAAAGAACCCCAGCTGCAAAAAAAATTAATCCAGAGCCCCCATTATGGCGTGCCTTATGAGATCGTGGTGTTGGGATGTAAAACCCAAGAATCAACTTTTCTTCTGTCTTGTGTGCCTTGACTGTTCCAGTTAACGCAACACTGCTTCCTTGTGAAAACTTACAACGCAAAAGAATACAGACGCACGTAGTATACAGAGATAAAATTAGCACTTCAACAAAAGTGTTGCTGGTGCCAATGAGGGAGGGGGATAATTATTTTCTGAACCTCTTTCCAGTTGTCCCATCAAGTTCCTTCTTTCTTTTCTATCAAATTCTAACCATTTGCACTGTAATAAATAAATAACGATTTCATATGCTGGTAAGTTGTTAAAATTATCTATACCGCCTATGTGTGAAAACGTTGCTCATGGCCACCACAACCTGTGCATGAGCTACGTACATCTGTAAAAGGCGCGGAACAGAAACGGCCCTGCTGCCAGGCATTGCTGACCGCAGACAGTCGGAATCTCTCACGCGCCGGCCGAACAAAAGCATCCTGCAGGTACGTAAATTAACCTACGAAACCACGTGCACATACTTTCGCGCTGTCAAAACCTGAAACTCTGGTAATTACTCGCGTGTCTGAGCACACCGCGTGCTTGTGTCGTGTTTCAGCAACACGAACTTTCAACGTGCGCGCGCTTTACGCCTTAAATACGCCTTGAATAATGGTGCTTTTCTCTGTTTCTTCCGCAAATCCGACACGACATTCTTAAGGCCAGTTACCGACTGACAAAGCAAGATCTAGATTGAAAAAACTGCTCCGCAGGACTCGAACGAACTTTTCCGCGGATTTCCTCCCGTAGCGTGTTAGCCGTCGTCTGCTACGGCAGGCCCACTGCCGGCGGCGCCACCGTCGAGGCCGCGCCGAGCGGAGGAGGAGAGAAGTGAATGGCGCTACTTTGGGAGATTGAGGGGCTTTACTGTAAAGCACCACGCGGCCTCCTCAAACCGCTTCGTGCATGCGTGCCAATTGCCCGTCGATCTTGGAAGATAGAAAGCGAGACCAGGTCTGGACAGCCCGTTTGGAAACGACGATGCAGCAGTGGACACGTACGTTGAATCTCTCAAAAATTTTGTGCATCGGTTTTTAAAGAACAGCAAATAATGCTGGACCGCTGCAGCTGTGAGAAACGTATTCGAGTAAGCCATTTGTTTATCGAGTGGTCAGGACCTGTTTCGAAAGAGCGATTCCTTTATATATATATGATAAAGCTTAGAGGTTGGCAGGTGACGGTCCTTCCTAGTCATTTTCCTTATACGCCAGACTAGCACCCCAAAAAGCGCTGTCAAATACTTTCGAGCTTCTTGGCGCAGTAACACGTGTGCTGAAGCTCAGTGCCTCTAGCTTGCCCCTTCACTGACGGGGAGAGTTCTGTGCGAGTGTAAGAATTTTCGAACGAGTAATCCCTGGACGGCGCCACAATGCCCTCTGGATCTCTGTGAGCTCTCGCGAGCCCTTGCTCAAGAGCAATGCGGACTGCGCATGCGCGTGCGTTTTGTAAACTCTAGCGTTGCAGTGCAGAGAGGAGGTGCTCTCTCTTTGATGGAAACGTCTTGTAGGGCGTGGCGCTGCCCTCGGTTTCCGGTATAGAGCGAGAAAAGCGAGAAACGTTTAGACTGACCCTAACGGCACGAATTTTCTCAGAAGGCATCGTTCTTATTTATTTATTTATTTATTTATTTATTTATTTATTTATTTATTTATTATTTATTTATTTATTTATTTATTTATTTATACACATACCTTACAGGCTCCAACTGGAGTATTGCGTGAGGGGGGTAAGAGAAACAACATGTTATAACATCTCTTATGCGTATGGTATAGGGTTGTCAAAGGTTGGTTGTCGGATTTCATTGTCACCCTCGTCGTCTACTCCGTTTTACGGTCAGTATACGCTCGTTTATCTAAAAACGTGCAGCCTGTTAACGCAAACAAAGTGCCGCGAGTGGTGTCACCATAAACGAACCGGCGCCGCTATGTTGCTGTGCAATGCAAAATCACCGTGCCCTACGCTCTGTGGGCAGATTGCTGGGCACATTTAAATTTAAGAATTGAGCTTCAGTCACGCGTGGTGCGGATGATAGACTGACCCCTGCTAACATCACAGACGCTAAAATATAAGCGCCCACTCAAACTTGATGCAACATGGTCATAACGGCACGCTTTGAGGACAGGGCACGGAAAGAATGCACACAGGACAGTCGCCGAAGTTCAAGTTCGGCGACTTTTCTGTGTGCATTCTTTCTGTGCCCTGTCCTCAAAACGCACTGCTATTGAAGTTCGGGGACTGTCCTGTGTGCATTCCTTCTGTGTCCTGTCGTCGAAACGCGCCGTTATAACCATGTTCCATCGAGCCAGCAACCAACTAGCCCATCTAAGTATGTTACTGGCTAGCCCACAACGAACAAAACGCACACAAACAAACAAAATGGCAAAGAACGACTCCTCGTTTCGCGCTATAGTATATTCCCAAATGCGCTCGGCGGCTTGACATTATTGTGCAACTGCTGAGGGCGCCCATTTTGATGCACTACTACATGCACAGAGCCCTCTCGCGATTAAAAATAAGCTCGCCACGCTGTTTGTACTGTCAAGTCGATTTCTAGTCCTGAAGCAACCTCTCAACTACGGAAGCTGAGTGCTTGTAAATAAAAGAGACGTGGCGTTGCATAGTTTCGGCAATACATGTGTAAACACTGACATTCGGCTTCGTAATAGCAGCTGTCGACCATTAACGCACACAGGTAATTAAGCTATGGAAGCTCGTTTTTAAGCTATCGCTTGCTCGGCAGGCACGTATAATGCACCAGATTGCTTCAAAATACTGGCAGTTACTGGCAGTTACTGGCCGATTGATTGATTGATTGATTGATTGATTGATTGGTTGATTGATTGATTGATTGATTGATTGATTCATTCATTCATTCATTCATTCATTCATTTATGAAGTTTAACGTCCCAAAGCAATACAAGCGCTTAATTGAAGAGACGCCGTCAGTGAGTTAATTTCGACCACCTGGAGCTTAGTATTCTTAAATCTTACAACACGAGAATGTTTTCATTCTACACCCGTCGAAACGCGGCTCTCGCAGTCGGGATTCGAGCCCAGTACCTCGTGCTCAACAGCAGAACTTCGTATCCTCTGAAGCGCCACGGCGGGCACCCAGTGTCAGATTCTTGGACAAGGTCGCACATCACTTCGAGTCAGGGAAGAGCCCGAAAAAGAATGTTTCTTAAAGAAATAAAGATAGAAAGCAAGTAAACTAGAGAAAGATGGAGGAAGAACGAAAAAGAAGTATAAACGGAAAGCACTCGGTTACGCGAACGCCGGTTATCTGAACTCGGCACGTGAATAATGCGCGCCCATCGCTCACGTATCACGGTGAGCACGATTTTCACGCGCTGCCGAGCTCCTTGCGGCGGCGGCGACGGTGACGGCACAGTTGGACGTCGCCGTCGACGCACGAATGCCCGTGACCGTGGGCGTCACAGGGCCGCAAACTCTCTCGGACCTGGCAGTCACCACGCCGCGCCGCGCATGTGCGCGCACATCGTGTACTCGGAGATCCGCGCACCTTGTCTCCTGCGCCCGTCGCCCGGAAATTTCCGCCTCTCGTCCTTTCGTTCTTTATTTTCTCTCCCTGCGCGGCGCGTTTTCTTTCTCCACTCCACGAGTGCGCGTAGCTACGTGTGCGTAACCGGCAACAAACAAAGGCCGCCGAGGCGTGCCTGTCTGTCAGCGGGGAACAAGGTCGCAGTCGGGGCGTGCTACAGTGTGCACTGCGCATTCCCAGGGAAAAAAAGCGTGCCGGAACTGTCGCCGCCCGCCTTTGGCGCAGGCGCCGGGGCTTCCTGTTGGGTCAGTGTAGCGCTTCTCCATATGACGAAATTCCTCCCTCATTATGTGTACGTGTTCATGCCTCTATGCCGACGAAGATTCCGTTCTATGACTACCGATTAAAATAATAATAATAATAATAATAATAATAATAATAATAATAATAATAATAATAATAATGCCACGTGCGTTATGTGAATTGTCTGGGCGGGTGTATGCGATACCCACATACCGTATAGACGTGTCTGAGGTCCGCACCTCTTTTTTTGAGATTTTGACGAGGTGTGGCCCTTACACCGGACCGGGTGATTTGGTCTTAATTTTTCCGACAACGCTTTCCTGGAACGTGCGCGCTTTCCCGCGGAATGCCTTCCTCGATTTGTTTCTTTGCGGCGAGCTCCTATGTTTCGCTTCAACCACCGACGTACGCGCTTGTCCTCGACGCCGAAGTTGCGGTCGGATGCTTGCTTGCCATGATACTCAGCGTACTCGACGACCTTAAGTCTAAATGAACCCGCCGTGGTTGCTCAGTGGCTATGGTGTTGGGCTGCTGAGCACGAGGTCGCGGGATCGAATCCCGGCCACGGCGGCCGCATTTCGATGGGGGCGAAATGCGAAAACACCCGTGTACTTAGATTTAGGCGCACGTTAAAGAACCCCAGGTGGTCGAAATTTCCGGAGTCCTCCACTACGGCGTGCCTCATAATCAGAAAGTGGTTTTGGCACGTAAAACCCCAAATATTATTATTATTATTAAGTCTAAATGCAGCGTCGTACGCTCTCAAACGCTTCGTCGCCACTGCACACTGCCGGCGCGGCTGGCAGATGAGCCGAAGGAGCTGGCCGAGCTCGCAGCGAAAACTAATCGAACAGAGAAAATGATGGCGGCGATGACTTGCGCATTGCCACGGAGGAATGTGGAGGAATGGGTCATGGTAGCGCCCCGGACACCATAGGGGAAAACTTGCTCGAGGAAATACGGTATCCGAGTGCATGGCTAATTTCATGCACCGCCCTTTCAGGAGTTTCTTCAGGCAGACATTCCCTAAATGCCGGTACTTACACTGGCTAACCTCTCCGTCGTTCTCTCCCTTTCGTCCCCTCCCCCAATTTCTTTCAGGACACAGTCTTCCATAGGACTCTGTAAATAACTTTTGTGTAAGCGCGTATCTCTCTCTCTCTCTCGCGCGCGCGCGTGTTTGTGTGTGTGTGTGTGTGTGTGTTTGTGTGCGTGCGTGTGTGCGTGTGTGTGCGCGCGCGCGCGCGCGTGTGTGTGTGTGTGTGTGTGTTTGCGTGTGTGTGCGTTTTGTCGCATTTTCCTTCATCCGTAACCATTTATTACACCTGGAGTAGCATGCCGAACCTGTCGTTGAGGTAGCCTTTCCAGATACCACTAAGCTTTTTCTCTCCTTCTCGCCAACATCTATGAAATATTTGTGTCTCTCTCTCTCTTCAGATTGGGCACACCAAAAACAAAGAAACAATTAAGCATAGGCGAGTATCGAAACTCAAGACAATTTTGAGTGTAGGCGCATTGTAAGCACGCTTTATGCCCGCGATCACGGTGGCACTTCCCCTCACGATATCTTCGCTATTTAAGTACGGTAATCCTAAGCTGCGGCACGGATATTCACCTTGTTCCGAATGCCATCCCATCGAGACACCCTTGTTACAGCGAGTTTTCTTTTCCAACGTTTGTGATGTGTACATAGCAAATACTCACCGCTTCTCAACAGCGCAAATTGATTGATTGATTCCTTGAGTGAATAACTGATTTGGCTCGACATCCCAAAACGAAATGTATTTAAAAAGGTTCACCAGTCTGTATTATGCCGCAGCTTCTACCTATAGGTTTGCTACGTCGCAAGATCGCATGCTGTGAACATATAGTATAACACGCTACACAGGACCTTAAGAGCGTGATCGGTAATTTTCTTAAGAAGAGGTTATACTGCAACACAAATTCTGCATGTGCAGTGATCTAGATATGCTCCTTGGTGTACAGAGTGATCGCGAGCATATAAAATCCACAAATACATAATCAACATGAATTTCCTACGTAACATTTTAAACATCCAGCTGGAGGCGTATATATCGAAGGTGAAGGCAATCGTATTCGAAGGCGATCTCATTTTTCGTGTAAATAGCAGAGCACGCCTTTACCGGTATATTCATAATCAAGTTTGACATTCGGAACACTGCAGTTTTGCACCTACAGGCGGTTGCCTCGACATCAAGACGAATCTCCACGTTAGCAAGCTTTGCCAGGCGCAGCTGACAACAGATGCGCTTCTGCTCTCGGCTCGCAAAAACAACAATGGCTCCGCCCTTTGCATCGCAATCAGCTGCATCACGAGGGGGTTCGTCCTTGCGATGCGGAGTTGGCGTACCGAGTGTAAAATGTGATTGCGAATATCGTGACACAGATGGACTCTGGAAGCATCAAACAGAATAGAGATGTCTTCGAAAAGGGTTATCTACAAGTTTACGACACAAGCTTATGCCGTAACAGCGATACTTAAGGGTTATTTACTAAAGTACGTTAATTTTGCATTTGTTGACTTACGCGCGAAAATTGTTTAAGCCAAAGCATATAAACCACCGGTACAAGCAGCATTTGCGTAGCAAGCTCCAATTCTCTTTCTAATTAAAAGTGCTGATAGATTCACTACGAATGCCCTGTGTATTGTCACAGGGACATAGTATTGTGTTAAAGCCGTACTTAATAGTCACGACAGTCCCTTTTCAAGCTTCTCTGGTATCGTCCTCTTCTTTTTCTTACTAGCCCAGCTCCAAGTTCAACTGTAACGTACGTCATCCCTGCTTCTCACTCCTGACAGCATGCGCTAATAGGGCAGACAGAGAAGGACGAAGTGACGCTGTGGGCAGACGCTATGCACGTTTGCAAAGTTTCTTTTTGTAGTTTGAAGTTTGAACGTTGAAGTCATGCGTTTGTAGGTGCTACCCTACGCGCCTGTCGGTGCCGAGCAGTAGCCGCCATGAGATTGCTTGTTTATGTAAATGCAAGACGTAGCGCTCACGAAGCGCGGACGGCATTCCAGTGCATTCTTCCCGCATGTGCGTGTAGTAATAGTAGTCGAAAGCCTCGTCTTATGATGCGCAGTATAGACACCGAAAGGATAACTCGGCACTGCATGCGTTTCATTCAGGGCGGCCAGGTCAGCGCATACACAGCCAACGGCAACTAACGGTTCGCGAACGCTTCCGTATTAACGTTTTCGCCTAGCCGCACGAGGCTACTATGCCGGTCCGTTAGACCCAATGTGTCACCTCGTTGCCTCGACGATGCGTACTGCCACAAGGCCTCTTACCTTTCCAAATACATAATATAGCCCTCCAACGTGTACTCCGCGCTGTGCTTCGTACTGTGCTTTGTGCTTGAACATCAGCGTTCTGGCGCGACAACAATCCTCAAATGCAACGAGCATCACCTATAGCCCAAAACATTCACTCATCGCCCAGCTTAAATAACCTCTCGGTCCGTCGTCATAAGGCAATGGAATTCGCAAGGCTTGAACATCAGCGTTCTGGCGCGACAGCAAACCTCAAACGGAACGAGCATCAGCTATGGCCCAAAACGTTCACCAATCGCCCAGCTCAGATTAACTTCTCGGCCCGTCGTCATAAGGCAATGGCATTCGCAAGGCAGCAGCGCAGATGTGGGGTGGGACTCACCGTGGCGGCATCGTCGTGGCGGCTGACGGCGGGCGCGACGCTGAATGCAGCCGGCCATGAAGCCAGCCGGCCCACGGCGCGCCGGTCTAGCTGCCGCGGGTCGTCCCCGTAGCCCAGTTCGGTCATTCCGAGGTGCGATGATCATGGACAAAGGAAAGCGTCACCGCTCGCCGCAGCCCACCCGGCCCAACGGTGAAGAAGGGTACAGAATGCGCGCACGCTTCTTCGCGCTTCGCGGGTCGCACACGCGGTGCGCGGAGAACCCATTCGGTCGGCGGGGCGTTTAGCGTGAACAAGATTTCCGCCCATTTTTTCAACGCGGATGCCGGCGAGGTGCGATGTCGGTGAGCAGGTGCGGCCCACACCGGTGGGAAGTGGAGAAACGCGTTGATTACCGTTCGACCCTGTAACTGATGCGCATGTTGTGAGCATAGAGTTTTGTATACAAGGATCACTAGTGGGAGAGAGCTCTGGCGCTGCGACCAGAAGGAAATGAAGGAACATTTATTACGAAGGTCGTGAACATATCTACCCAGCTGTCGGTTTAGGTGATTCTGGCATCCTTGAAGCCCTCGGGTTCAAGGACAGCAAGGGAACAGTAAACTTGCCCGCCTTAGGAATTAGTTAGAAGAGGTGATTGGATGTTTGGTGGCGGAGAAGTAGGGAGACCACCAACGACAGAGCCGTATAAAAACAAAGTTCCTAATAAGGGTTCAGAAAGTTTGATGCTGTGAATTCGTGTGTGCGTGCGTGTGTGTTTTAGAAAATAGGTGCGACATTAAGCAGAATAAGAACAAAGAGCTTTTGTGCCAGCGCCCAGTTTCAAAAGGGACGCTCATAGCAACATCCATCCATCCATCCATCCATCCATCTATCCATCCATCCATCCATCCATCCATCCATCCATCCATCCATCCATCCATCCATCCATCCATCCATCCATCCATCCATCCATCCGCCCGCCCATCCGTCCATCCGTCCGTCCGCCCATCCGTCCGTCCGTCCATCCGTCCGTCCGCCCATCCGTCCATCCGTCGGTCCGTCCGTCCGTCCGTCCGTCCGTCCGTCCGTCCGTCCGTCCGTCCGTCCGTCCGTCCGTCCGTCCGTCCGTCCGTCTGTCCGTCCGCCCATCCATCCATCCATCCATCCATCCATCCATCCATCCATCCATCCATCCATCCATCCATCCATCCATCCATCCGTCCGTCCGTCCGTCCGTCCGTCCGTCCGTCCGTCCGTCCGTCCGTCCGTCCGTCCGTCCATCCATCCATCCATCCATCCATCCATACATCCATCCGCCCGCCCGTCCGTCCATCCGTCCGTCCGCCCATCCGTCCATCCGTCCGTCCGTCCGCCCATCCGTCCGTCCGTCCGTCCGTCCGTCCGTCCGTCCGTCCGTCCGTCCGTCCGTCCGTCCATCCATCCATCCATCCATCCATCCATCCATCCATCCATCCATCCATCCATCCATCCATCCGTCGGTCCGTCCGTCCATCCGTCCGTCCGCCCATCCGTCCATCCGTCCGCCCATCCGTCCATCCGTCCGTCCGTCCGTCCGTCCGTCCGTCCGTCCATCCATCCATCCATCCATCCATCCATCCATCCATCCATCCATCCATCCATCCATCCATCCATCCATCCCAGTGCTGGACTATTAGTGAGCAGAAACACGCTCTTTTAACGTTTGCTTGCGTCATTAGAATTGCGCACGCGCACCGAGGCCATCTGCAGCACATAGCGACCACCATCACTGCGGTCTCGAGACCACTGAACCGAAAATGGAGAAAGCAGCTCTCTTTTGCCGCTATTCAAGAGGCTGCCGATGCGGCTGTTTCTCTGGTAAAGCTTCAGCGGGGATCGTTCGAGCGTATAGAGCGTCGACGGTCGGCTCTTCGACCGAACCACGGGACGGACACACTGGAAAGCCTCGGAATATTGGTAGCTCCTGTGGGAATGTCGCTGTTGATACCTTGCCAGAGTCTCGCACGAACAGTGTCACGTCTGTGGGTTAATGCTGTTGCCATCACGAATAACAAGTATTTAATATAATAACATATATATAATAACAAGCTTATAATGTTTAGATTTCAGTTAATACTAGAAATAGCTTCCCCTCTGCTTTCCGTGGCTTTATCATCATCGTATGGTAGTCATTAATAAAAATTGCGCCCCGCAATTGTCCTTCTAGGTAAATGTACCAAGCTTGCGCAAGATATGTTTCTCGTTTTCGCGCGTTTTTGATAAAACTGCGATTTTCGAGTCACTCTTTCCTTGAAAGCGTGAAACGTTTCAGTTCCAGAATATCCTAATTACATACCCGTGTTGTTCACAGAACGCACTGTGTGCTGTTCATGCAAAGGTGTCAAGACCAGTAGGTGCATGCAGCGCTATGCGTCCGTTCCCTGCTTAACGGGTTATCGTGCGAAAATCAGTTGTGTTGGGACGACGGAGATCGGTGCTAGAATCAATAATTCTGTTTCGGGACACGGGCCACAACGCGTTGTTTGACGCAAGAGGCCGCTTGAGCGAATCATCTTAATCGGGAGTAGATCCATCCAAGTTGTTGCTGTTGGTTCTTTCCACAGGTCGGGTTGGCCCGGCATGCTTGGCTGCACTTTCTTTTAAAGCGAAGCCTTCTTAGGGGGCTTCCCCTACTCTGCCAGGACGATCGTCTGATGGGCCGATATTGGAGACAGCGTAAATGAAGATGGGGACGCGATGAGCCGATCCTGATAGATAGGCATTCGGATAGAAGACTTTTAATCGGGCTTGTAACGCAGGCAGCACATCGTCCCAGCACCCACACTTACCACAGATTAAGCAATAGAACCAGCCAGTCGCTGTCTCGGGCCTCAGAATGTTTGTTAGACGACCACATTGAGAACGTCCCTATATACACAGTAATAGCCACAGATCCGTCTGTCGGTGAACAGAAGGCAGGAGTGTGCATTTTTTCGCCATCATTAAATTGGTCTTTCTCTCTACAACTGCCCGACTTAACACCAGTATTTCAGGCGGAGTTATTGGCTATCATTCTAGCTCTACGAAAACTTCCCTAATCTATTTATTCAGCCGTAATCATAACCGACTCCTTATCCGTTTGTTCTGCTCTATCAGTGATAAATTGATCGACTATTTTGAGAGAATTTCAGTCATCCGTCCCCCAACATTTACGCCTCATCCGTTTGGTATAGGCACCGGGACACATGGGACTCACTTTAAGCGAGTCAGCAGACGGGCCTAGCGGCGGCATCTCTTAAAGGCTCGGTACTGAGGATCCTAAAACCCTTTGGCATACATCACGGATGCAAGATTCAAAAACTGTTGTGTTCAAGAAAAACATGATAAATGATATATATTAACACCGATTTTCAGCACCTTACGATTCCCTTGGCACAGCGGATGGTATTCAACAAGATCATTCGAAGTTTCATTCATGAGAATGCGCTGCCCAATAGAAATACTTAATTTTTATTCCCACAGGTCTGGTTTGGCACCTTCCTCTCAATATTTTTTGTTGCAGCGAATTTAAAACTATGGAACATTTCTTTATAGGGTGTCGTAGGTCCGACGTGCACAGAAAACGACTTCTGGAAGGTCCCCTTCGCCAACTTGGATTGGGCGTTACGCTTGCTGTGACATTGTCTCTTGGGGCGTCGGCACTAGGACACTCCAACGGCAAAGTGTGTGATGCCATATTTAATTTTTAAGGGAATCAAATAGATTGCCGGGTTAATGTTATCGTTTTACTCTACCGAGTATGAACACAAAAATATTAACTACAAATATTAAAATAATATGGCCTGAATTGATGTTAACCATTAGTATTAATTTAACATCATCTTTAAGTTAATAAATTATATTTAAGTATTTTTCCCTTTTTACTTACTGCCGCCCGATTCATGGTCGATTCCCCATAGGGGGTTGAGCCATATCCGTAGGTACCAAACGGCTTAATTAGTAGGTTCAGCTTTTTAATTAGTATGGTTAGTTAGGTTATTTAGGTGCCCTTGGTTGGGGGGGGGGGGGAAGGCAGGTAGTCCAATACGCAATAAACAAATGTTAGGCATTGTCGCTATATCTGCGGTGAGAGATGCACCATGCAAGCACTGAAACTGAAAACTTAAATGGATGCCTTTTACGCGTGATTGCAAAAAAGTACGACAGCAGTGCAGCGTAATCCGATAAATGCTCAACGCGGCTGGTTTCCAATGATAGAATAGCCCCAAGTGTATGCCTTCTGAATTCTGATTCAGGCCACAGTTACAAAAGCAGGCGAATCTGGAAATGACACAATGCGTTGTCGTCAACGTCGTCGTCGTCGTCGTCGTCGTCGTCGTCGTCGTCGTCGTCATCATCATCATCATCATCATCATGGTTACGTCCACTACAGGGCAAACGCCTCTCCCATACTTCTCCAACTACCCCGGTCATTTTTCATTTTTCCCGGAATGACATTAACGCCCTGCTCCTTACCTCCCTTAAAACTTCTACGGCTTGACATTGGGGCAACCCCGAACATCGACAAGAGCGCCTCCATAGACTTGACGCTGGATTAGATTTCCGGCTTCCACTTCGGTTGCGGAGAAGTCAGGAAACACTCATTCATCGATTACGGCTGGGTGTGGCATACACCAACCGATGCCTTCACAAGATTGGACAAACACGGGACCCTGAATGTAGAGTCTGTCACACTCTCGAGACAATAGCTCACGTACTTTGCGTGTGCCCTCAACATGCGGCCGAACGAAGAACACCCAAATCTACTGTTGACAGCTTGGACTCCCGCCCCTTTTCAGAAGAAAAGCTTTTGGGCGCGTGGAGGAGTGTTCACTGTGCCCATCGTGCCATAACATCACTTTTGAACTTTTTAAGTGAGACTGGTTTAGACGATCGCCTCTAGAAGCTGTGAGACGTGCAGTCAGTGCGAAATGTGTTTGTGCAATAACGTTTTGTGACAAGATTACGTTTTGTATGGACAAGATTACGCGTACGTGTATTGCGTCTACAGTGCGCATCCGCATATTGGACAACGTGTATATAGTATATCATTGTACCATAACATAATCACCCGCCACCTACCTTTCCCTGTATTTCCCACTTCCCCTTTCACCAGTGAGGAGTAGCAGGCTAGAGACACGCTCTCCAGGCCGACCTCTCCTCCTTTCTCTCCATTAAAATCTACTCCTCCTCCTCCTCCGGTGATGTACTAATTGTAACCATGTTGTCCCTGCATACTTCTTAATCTCATCCGCCCACCTAACTTTCTGTCGCACCCTGCTACGCTTCCCTTCCCTTGAAATCCAGTCCGTAACCTTTAATGACCACCGGTTATCTTCCCTCCTCCTTACACGTCCTGCCCGTGCCCATTTCTTTTTCTTGATTTGAACTAAGATGTCATTAACTCGCGTTTGTTCCCTCACTCAATCTTCTGTTTTCTTATCCCTTAACGTTACACCCATCATTCTTCTTTCCATAGCTTGTTACGTCGTCCTCAATTTAAGTAGAACCCTTTTCGTAAGCCTCCAGGTTTCTGCCCCGTACATGGGTACTGGTAAGACACAGCTATTATACACTTTTCTCTTGAGGGATAATGGCAACCTGCTGTTCATGATCTCAGAATGCCTGCCAAACGCACCCCAGCCCATTCTTATTCTTCTCATTGTTTCAGTCTCGTGATCCGGATCCGCGGTCACTACCTGTCCTAAGCAGATGTATTCCCTTACTACTTTCAGTGTCTCGCTACCTATCGTAAACTGCTGTTTTCTTCCGAGACTGTTAAACATTACTTTAGTTTTCTGCAGATAAATTTTCAGACCCACCCTGCTGCTCTGCCTCTCCAGGTCAGTGAGCATGCATTGCAATTGGTCCCCTGAGTTACTAAGCAAGGTCATATCATCAGCGAATCGCAAGTTGCTAAGGTATTCTCCATCAACTTTTATCCCCAATTCTTCCCTATCCAGGTCTCTGAATACCTCCTGTAAACACGCTGTGAATAGCATAGGAGAGATCGTATCTCCCTACCTGACGCCATTCTTTATAGGGATTTTGTGCATATATTAGCCCACCAGTTCACATAAATACAAATGCCAAATGAAATGCACACATATATATATATATATATATATATATATATATATATATATATATATATATATATATATATATATATATATATATATATATATATATGCATAATGTTTCCGTTTGTGCCCATTGCGCGAGCCTTATGAAACGTTCCCATATAACGTCAGGCGGTAGTTTCGTAACAAGAAGGAAAGTATTGAAGGACCCCGGTAATAAATCTGCCGAAACTTCGTATACTGCTAACTAACTAATGACACTTAGTCGTTTTGGAACGTTCTGTAAACCGCTCCCGCGAGAAGCTTTATCTCGGAATATACTCGGAAAGGAGCGGGCGCCTTGGGCACCGGTTATTCGATCGCTCTTCTCCGGCATTTCTTTCTCCATGGCTCCAACGTCGAGAGCTCCGAACCCTGTCGCCGGGGCACGGAGTATGCGCCGGAGCAATCGTCGAGGTTTATAGCACTTCTGTCACGTGATCACCAGAGAGCGTCGCCACAGGCCACTGTTGGTGTCTGTGCATCGTGACCGGGCAAATGCAATGCTGGCGTCTCTCAACAAACGCAGGTGCACGCCGTTTTCCACGGCAGCGTTTTTCTGGCAGCTTTTGCGGACTCCGATTTATGCTGTTTGCATATTGTGTCTGTGCCTCTGCGATTTCCTCCTCTCCGACAGCGAGTAACGCAGTTCGGCTTGCGTGTTTGTCCCGCGACTCCGAGTTCAAGGAACGCCGAATACGCCGCGTATGCTCCGTCAGAGGAGATGGAAGCGACCAGTCGACGGAGCCATAAAGATGCGAACGATTGGGCTGGTCTCGACAGCTGCGCGCACCTTCTTCAGGGGGGCGACCAGTGAACCCTTACTATCAGTCCCCTTAATCGCATTTATGAAAGCGCACATGGCTATGCCTCCGTGAATACTGCGTCGCCCTCGCGTCACAGTACTCCAAATAAAAGGCGCACCAGGCTGCACGAACTGAACCCTTCGCTCCAACTTCGGCCTCCACCCGGGCTTCACCCAAGTGAAGTGTCGCTTCAATACCGGCTGTGGTTGGGATTGGCTTTCACGAAGACGTACACTACTTTCATTAGAATGACAGACTGCGCTGCGAGGGCCGTCTGCGGCGACTAAGAGAATAGGGAACATTTATTGTGCCACTGTCAACGATATCAGTCGGAAAGACAAACATTATCTATCTCATTGCGACACCTGGACGATCGGCCGTTGTTCGTGCAGGTGCTACTTGAAGACCATCCCCGTCGCTCGTCGACTCGCAAAAGCTGTGAAGGCGCTTTTGCCTTCCTTGAGGGCGACTGGCCGATGTGAACGCCTTTGACTTGCTCAGGTCCTCCGCGTGCGTGCGCGAGCTCACCGCATCTTTCCTCCCCTCGCCATCCCTCTCTCTGTCTCATGTTTTTATTCCCTCTTTCCCGTCCGTCAGAGTAGGGTAGCCAACCAGACGCATTTCTGGTTAACATCCCTGCCTTCTCTCTCTCTCTATCTCTCCTCCTCCTCATCCTGCTCCTCATCTCCTGCATCACTTCTTTTTTTGTTTTCACGATATGGCTGCGTTGACGGTGATAGTCGATTAAAAATCGCCTGAAATATTATTTTGTCTGTTAGAAGTCGATACAGCCGCCACTGCGTAAGCTGAGGCATGTGCGATATCGCCTGCAGTATAAGTGTTTATGTTGCCTCCCGCGTGACTGTGCGCGGGCGCCCAGCCCCTGGCTTGTTGTTGTACGCTGTAGTACCAAAGCCCGCAACAACGACAATTTGGCGTTAAAAATAGCAAGCCGTTGTTTGCCGTTGTTTGCCGCTGTGTACGTGATCCCCAAGGATGCTGCCAAGGATCGGCGACGCGAAGGCGAGAGCTTATTACGGAAGCGTTGGCACGCCGCCATCTTGGGCCCGTTAGCACCGCGGGACGCTTCTTTTATCGTTCTGCCCGAGCATCAATGTTATCACGTAACTGCCGACTGCAATACTGTCCAGAAGGTCACAAACGCTTCGCAAGCGTGTGAAAACAATTGCCATCTGATACGCAGAGAGAATATACTGTGCCGGTGTTTCTTTTACGGCGCTTCCAAATCGGACCGGATTGCGAAACACTGGTTTACTGTGTCTATCATGTGCCTGCGCGATGAAGGTGGTCCTCCCAAGTGGTAGAACTCGTATTCTTGTTCTCGTCTCCCATACACCCGTTATTTTAATAAATGAGACTTAAAGAAAGTCACCTCATAATGGTGGCGGCTAATTGATTTCACAAAGCAGGAATAGATGAAGAAAGAAAAGCCTGGAAAATGACAACAGATGCACAGAAGTCGGGTAAACCAAAAGCTAAGGGTGCAAAAGAGGGTCAACGAGGTCCCCGGGTAGTCCCAAACCCACGCAGAGCGCAGGAAGGCAAGATGTTAGGACACCTTACAGAACAGACTTTATGCTGAGTCCCGAACATGCACCCGAGGCCGCAAGGCGGTCCGAGTTGAACAGAGCCACAGATGAATAGGCCCCCTGTTTCTTTAGGACGCTAACTTGCAAATGCATCAATTATACGACGTCGCTTGTTTTCCTTGGATAATAGTTGCCCAACACCGGCTATTTTCCCACCCATTTTCGACGCAGAATACCTCGCAAGAAGTCATCGCCACCCGCCATCTATGCTTCGAGCGTTCCCTGGGGCAAAGAATGTCCGCGACAGTGTACTTAGCGGTGGGAAGAGTCAGCGACCTGAAGACTATGAGCGGTGGCTTATATAAGCCACCGTTCATATATTAATTTATATATTTTACGAGCCGCTCTTGCAGCCGCTCTTGCAACGGGCCTGTACATGCTTATATTTAGTTTCGTTCTGACTTACCCACTAAGAGAGAGAGAGAGAGAGAGAAACGTTTAATATTCGAAACAGTGTCCCGAGCGAGGCCCGGTATCACCCTAAGGTGGGAAGGCTCCTTAGTCCAGGAACCCTCTGGCTTCGACTGCCCTCTTGGCCCTAGCGACGAGCTGTCGTTGGTCTTCCAGGACCCCGAGGGCGAGCTTGGCCTCCCACGTTTCGAATAGGAAGGCAAACTACGAGAAAAAAGAAAACGTAGTCATCAGCAACAATGAAAGCTCCGATGACACATCCCGGAATCATGGTAACATGGTTTGCATGTGGAAATTTGCATGCGCAATGCTTTAAAGCTTGAAAAGACGCGGTCACTAAGGGCGCCAGAAATAGCTCAGCGCGGGCGCCGCCCTAACTGACGCGCTTCAGGTGGGGGGCACCCAGCTATCCCGTTTGAGTCACGAATTATGATGGATTGCCCGCGAATGAGCTTAATATATTCCCAAGGCTATGCACATCTCTTCGAAAGCTATCAGCTCGATTATTTGCGTTTTCTTTCATAGCCTATTTTGGCAATATTCCAATTGGCTCAGTCGCACATGGTGGAAAGATTTCCAGATTATTTTCAAGTATTCACAGCTGCGTCTGTGCACAGCGGTGGTCAAAGCGCCTCTGCAGCTTTTTCTGCTCTTCGGCTCAAGTACGACGTATATTTTATGTACCCCATCCAGCCTCGTTAACAATTGCGGAGCTAGCAGCGAAAATGTTGCACTGAAATACGTGCAAGAGGAGTTACCCGCATCGACGAT
The DNA here is from genome assembly GCF_038994185.2 of Dermacentor albipictus. Classification (NCBI taxonomy): domain Eukaryota; kingdom Metazoa; phylum Arthropoda; class Arachnida; order Ixodida; family Ixodidae; genus Dermacentor; species Dermacentor albipictus. The sequence goes on along the minus strand of NC_091822.1, from coordinate 154,166,919 downwards.
TGCCATCATTACGGACTCCCGCGCTAACCATAGCAGATTACAACGCCGTCAGATTGAGTGTCCATTTGTACGCAGCGTCACTGACTCTGCCAACAAAATCGCATCGCACCGAGTGTCTCTCGTTGCCCATTGGATACCTTCACACGTAGAGATCGCCGGAAATGAAGAGGCTGATCTGCTGGCTTCCACTTGCGTTCATAACGACTGTGTCTGCCCTGAAATTTTGTGCAAAGTGGATGACGCTCGTCTGCTAATTCGTTGCCACGTACTCAAGCGGCATCCAGACCAGCGCGTCGCAAATGGAACGTTCCCAGGATACAATGTCTGCCGTATGCGATCCAATCTATTTTTATTCTATGAATTCCCATCTCATGATCAGGGTTCCCTGTGATTAGTTTACCTAGGTAAACGTACTCGAGGAAAGAGCTCTAAGTACTTTTTCCCCGAAAGCAAAAGTCTTCCTCAGGTACATGGATGATTGTTTCTGCATCGTGAAGATGGGGCAAGTCGAAAATCTTCAGAGACACTTAAACGCCATAGACCAGGATATACAGTTCACATATGAGCGCGAACAGAACTTATCGCTCCCATTCTTAGATGTACAAGCTACACCGACAGACTGCATTCTAAAATTTTCGGTCTACCGAAACCCAACGCCCACGGGCCGCTACCTTCGCTTCGAGTCCGACCATCCGGCAAACCACAAGGCGTCTGTTGTAAATTCTTTATTCAAAAGAGCCGAAACTCATTCCTCATCGGATCAAGAGAAAGAAAAGAGAACGGTTTTTAACGAACTTAAAAGCAATGGATACAGAGGGGACTTAATTCGAAAAACAACCCGACAACAAAAAAGAAGAAACAAACTATGGGACCTTCAGCCGTTGACTTTTCCCCCAGCCCAGAAACGAGCGTCCATCCTACACATCAGAAGTACCAGCGAAGCGCTCAGCCGAATGTTGAAAAAAGAAGGCCTCAATGTTGCGCACAAACCGATAAACACTTTCAATATCCTCCTCCCTAAACCAAAAGATCGTCCACCAAAAGAAAAAGCTCAAGACGTCGTCTACAAAATCAGCTGTACCGGCTGTCCGACATCGTTCATCGGGGAAGCGACAAAACTAAAAGAAATAATCAGTCAAGAGAACGACGTCAGAACATTCAACCGTATACGCAGCGCCGTCGCCGAACACTCTGAAGACGCCGACCACAAAATTGCTTTCCAAGAAACCCAAATCCTTCATATAGAGACGAACTCGCGAAAAAGACCGCTACTGCAGTCATGGCACATTCAGAATACGGGGGGTAACATAAACCACGTGAAGGGCAACCTAACTCGGTGTATATTCATGGCCTTGGCGACATGACGGAAAGAAGAAAAGGACGCCTAGGCGGGTAAATTTCCGCTCGAGGTCACCAACACCAGAACGTCTGCGTTCCCCCCCCTCCCCCCCCCCCGCCTCCCGAGTGGCCGCCTCCCGCCAGTGGCACTCTCGCAGGTGGTGTCAAGCTCCCCCAGCACCGGTCATCCCAACCGACCAGCACCACTGCAGCCATCTCACCCGTTCACTCCCCCCCCCCTCTCACCTGTGAAGTATCTCCCCTCCTTCCGTACTCTTCCCTCCTTTTTTACAAAAGACTCTTTAAAAGTTGCACACCGCCACCCCTGAAGAAGGAGCCGAATAGGCTCCCAAACGTCGGGCTAATAAAATTCACTTATTCGGTTGGAGTCAGTCTGAAAGTCCTAATCAATTTCCCAACCAGACAGACAATTCTGTCGAAATGTTTAGCTTCAACTCGTCTGCAGTGTTGCTGAATAGAACAATGCCAGCGGCAAATGGAAGGTTGCTGGCATATTCGCCGTCGATCCTTACTCCTAAGCCTTCCCAGTTTAATAGCTTCAATACTTCTTCCAAGCACGCAGTGAATAGCATTGGAGAGATTGTTTCCTTGTCTGACCGCTTTCTTTATAGGTATCTTCTTACTTTTCTTGTATAGAATTAGGGTGGCTGTGGAATCTGTAGATATTTTCCAGGGTGTTTACGTAAGCGGTCTGTACTTCTTGATTACACAATGCCTCTATGACTGCTGGTATCACTACTGAATCAAGTGCTTTTTCGTAATCTATGAAAGCCATACAGAGAGGCTTAATGTACTCTGGGGTTTTTTCGATAACCTGATTAATGACATGCATGTGATCCATTGTACAGTATCCCTTCCTGAAGCCAGCTTGTTCCCTTGGTTGACTAAAGTGCAATGTTGCCCTCATTCTATTGGAGATTATTTTGGTGAATATTTTATATAATGCTGGGAGTAAGCTAATAGGCCTATAACTTTTCAATTCTCCCTTTTTGTGTATTAGTAGAATGCTTGCATTCTTTCAGTTTTCTGGGTCTGCTGCAGTCGATAGACACTTCGTATAAAGAGCCGCCAGTTTTCCAAGCATTATGTCTCCTCCATCCTTGATTAAGTCGACCGTTACTCCATCTTCTCCTGCCGCTCTTCCTCGTTTCATGTCTTGTAAGGCCCTTCTGACCTCATCGCTAGCTATAAGAGGAGTTTCTGTATCCTGTTCATTGTTGTTTCTAATGGAGGCGTCCTGACTCCTCCGGGTACTGTACAGGTCACCGTTTATAGATTCTTTTCAGTTCCGCATCCCCTCGCCGCACCCGAAGCGAGTATGCGGCCCGCCTCCGTGCCCGCCACCGCGGCGCTGCTGTCGAAGTTTGCGCCAATCAGGCGCGTCGTCTGCTGCAGGCGCGCAGCGTTCCGTTGTGCTTTCGCGCGGCGCTTAAACTGAACGCGTTGCTCACGCTTCACGGCGTCATTATCTGCGCTGTACAAGTTTTAGGAGTTAGTCCACGTATGCGTACAAACGATCAATGATTTAGAAAAAAGTGGGCATTGGCGATTCCATTTAGTTTTCGGCAGAATAGTCGCTTTCGCGCGTGTGCTTTTTGTGCTTTTGGTTTTGATGCGTTTAAACGCTTTAAGCCCGCTGTAGAAAACTACGCTGTCGCCTGTATGGCGTGTTAATCAACATTCATTGATCAAAACATATGTAAACAACGTTATAAATCGGGGGAATCTAATTGATCGTCTGTGCATCTCGGCGCTGGCGTTTCATACCTCCCGCATCTCTATGGTGAAATGAGGGGTTTATTTCGCCCTTGCTCTTGAAAGGTGACGCTACATCTCCGTATCAATCACGCTGATCGCCAATACTTTTTATTCCTGTTTTCCGAACGCGATATTGTGCAAGTCCGGCTTAACAAAAATTGAAACAACGAAGCCTGATCATTTCCCCCGATATTAGTAAGGACGAGATGCACCCTCCAGGGTCGTTTAGAGAGGATCCATAAAGTGACTTCTTAGTTTACAAGGCACATATAGAGGACTACCTGATAAATGCATATCGTGCTGCCATTGCTCTGCTATCTCTGGTAAATAGTTATAAAATAAAAACATTACAGAGATGTTTTAGCGGACTTGTGTTAGCATACGATAGTTTATTAAAGCTCTTCACACTTTCAGAGACCCTCCTTTTCACTTCATTTACCATTCACACGAGCTTTGCTTTTTTACGTTCCCTCCGAGCTCTATTGGCACTGTCGTTCTCCTGACTCTTGAAAAAGGGTCAGGAGAACGTTCGAGTCAGGAGTCAGTCGTTCTCCTGAAAAAAGTGCATTCGTGTGACCAAATAGAAGTGTACAATGTATGCTGGAATATCACAGCTATGCTCTGGGCAATCGATATAGTGTGTCCCTGTCTTGCAAGGGCATCTAAAGACCTCCAGAAAAGGTTTCCAAGGGCTTCTTTTTTTTTTGATGCTTGCACAATGGTCTGTTCTATGCTTTTCAGGCAGCTAAACATTTTCCTTGAAGGACAAACAAGGCTGCCAGACACAAACTCGCGTCCAATCACAAGCGTTGCTTAAGGAGGTAGAGAGTCTTGTGAAGCCCTTGTATCCCTTTTGAAATTCATGCAGGAGGTCACGTTCATCATTTTATCGGATCTTAAGTGATTGCCATATCCATGGGCAACGCCGGCAACAGTTTTTCGCGGGCAGATACTACGTAGGTCATGTCTTTGCGAACTACGACTCTTCGATGTTGTGTGTACCTCTCCCTCCATTCGTGCCTCGTGAAAAACAATCTGTGATCGCTGTCCATTTAGTCTTCAAGAGTTGCCGATCTCCACTGTCGAGGCAACCGCGAAGACGGGCTCTTCTCCACCAACTCATTAGCATTCAAACAGCTGATTTGCACGGGCTGCGGTTGCTTTTGTACGTGCCCTCTGCAGCGTCACTCTGAGTTGCCTCTGCGTTTGTTTCGACGCTTGCTCTCTTTTTTTTTGAGATATTCTCCGTTTACGATTTCAGGATAAGTACTGCGGGAGATTGGGAAATACGGTACGAACTGCGTCACTCCTGAGAGGCCATACTCCGTGCCCGATTAAATTTCAATCACTTTTCTGTTGATTACAAATTTATACGACTTCACAATGCCCCCTTCTTGGAAGTGGGTGTTGCACACTTTGGATGTTTCCCGCAACACTTTGTCTGCGCGTGGTATCGCTCTCTCCCACTTTGCAAGGAGACGCGGATCGGTAGGCGGAGAGAAGTGCCTCTTCTCTGTGTTACGCCGCTACCCGCTGTTACATCCCGGCACGAAACACGTTGGTATTTGGTTGCCCAGTCCTACCCCTTGTAAAGAAGATAAATCACACGCACCGCCTACCTTCTGACAGCAAAAAATTTTAAAAAGTCTGGCGATCAAGAGCGGTAGCCCACACTACTTGCACACTTGCAGGTTCCAAGGGCAACATGATCGCCCACACCGACCACACCATATCATACACCGAAAGCTGCTGAAGCGCAACTTGCACACTACTCACGATAATGCACACGCACTTACAGGGAAAAATCAGGACCACTCGACAAGCAAACGCGATGCAAATGCTCACGGCTACTGCAGCGTCGGCAGCGTTGCTGCACGGCAGCGTGGCTAGCGTAGCGCAAGCTTCGACCGCAGCGCCATCTCAGTGCCTAGGCACAAAACGCGCCCACTTTGGGAGGAGCAGTTTCGAAACTAAAAAGGGCAGGTACAAGTCAGTATAGAATTATTGCGTTGCTTTCACTATACCTTGTCAGTTTATGTCGGCTGATAAATCTTTTCCTATATTTCAAGCGGTCATCCTGCGATCAATACGTTCCCGTTTCCGATGCTACCGGTTGGTTTAATTAGTCTTATGCAAATGTCACGTTGCGGCGTTTTCCTAGTTTCTCCGGTTGTTATAGTGAGCGTGCGTCTTTGGAATTCGCGGCAGCCGTTGAAAACTGAATGAATTTAAGTGACTTCACTCAAGGTGAACCCCTTTTAGCCAACAAACCTAAAAGTTATAGAAAGTGTTCTGGCCTATATGCCGGAACTTTTTGTATAAGTTTTAGTAATCCCGTCACGATGAATGTTCACGGTAGTGCGATTCGCATTGAAGTAATGTAGCGATGCATTGTATTGCCACCGCCTGAAAGCGTCATGTATGGGGTGCGTCTGCAGCCGAGCTCCTCTCTCGGGCTACGCAGACACGCAGCGCCACGTATAGCGGCGCCACCCCGAAGTCCGCGTATGGCGTGTGTCTTAATATTCCACCGCGATCCTGCTCGGTACCGGGCAAGTCTTAAGGTACGGACACACTAGCGGCAAAACGCGCGCGGCGCGCCGCCGGCGGCGCGCCGCGTGCCGCGAAACCTGCCGCGGAACCGGTTTGGTCTGCCGCACAGAGGATGGGTCCAGGACCCATTTTCGGCGGCTTGCCGCGTGCCGCGAACCAATGAGAGACGTCCGGGCTTTCTCCTAAGCGCCACCTCTTGGCTACTGCCGAAGTTACTTCCAGCGGCGGCGGCGGAACCACGATCGACGACCGAGCGCTCCGAGCCAGCCGCGACTGCTTTATGTGCATCCACGTGCTCGTGTGCATCCACGGTGAAAAATGAATTTGAACCGGCAGAATATGATGGAGCAATTTCTAGAGACTGTTCGCTTGTTCCCCTTTCTATATGATAAAACCCATCCGGATTATAAATACAAGGACGCCAAAATGAACCGGTGGGTGATCATCGGCAAAACATTCGATCTGACTGGTGAGTTGCTTTCATTCTTTATCTGAGCTTCCGCTGAATGTTCACGTCGGCAGGAATGTGCGGGGGTGAGCACACTTGTTTAGAGTGCTCTAGCGGTGGGCTGCGGAGCAAAACATTCGCTTGCCCCTCGACGTCTCGGTAGCGCCAGCAGGGGTGCACCCAAAACCTTCGTCTACGTGCCTTTTGCGCGCGCCGCCGTCGCAACAGCAGAGAACACACAATGACCAAAACGCTCATCGTCGTCAGAACATCGTCGTCTGCATCTGCCATTGCAGGAATCAACGCGATCAGCGCGGTAGATGACGAGGGACGAGGAGCTGGCCTGCTCGGAGCAAGGAAAAAGCGCGCGACAACGGCGATGTCGCGCCTATGCTCGCGCAGTTCGAGACAAGGCGAGATCAGCGCTGTCACGTGACTCGGCGGCGGCCGCCGCGCACACAACCGATGTGGCCTCTCTGCCGCGCGGCGTTCTTGCCGCCGGCGGCGTGCCGCGCGCGTTTTGACGCTAGTGTGTCCGTACCTTTAAAGGATTTCTTTTTGTCATTATAAAGCCGCACATACAGTAGCATATATACCTAGTGGCGTGAAACCCAAGTTGGCGTGAAACAGGTTAATTCAAATTGAGCTATACTCAATGTCACGCACTCAGTGACCTGAGCAGGTTCAACTGTTGGTTCCGAACGCAGTTCCCCAAGCAAAGCCAGCCCGATGCTTCACCCATCAGACCGCGGATTGCCAGCCAGCCAAGTTGGTGAGAAAACAGTTAGATAGATAGACAGTGAGAAATATAGATACCGGAAAGTGAGTGAAATATGCCAAGAATGCTAATCGCATTAAAGGCAATATCTGAGAGTGCTAAGGAATAGTGATTGGAGCATAATTGACTCGACTGCGTTGGAAGCGGGCAGACACACTAGTGCTTGGATTGTGCCTTTCGCTCTTGACGCTCCTGGCAGTAATAAATTTTTTGCGTTTTGTGATAGAGTTCCGGCAGTAACCTTTCATAGATCACCGAGGGCATGAAAGAACACGCAGAGACAATAACGAATACATTTATATCGCACTATAGACAATTAACCTGCATATTTGCAATCAAATAGGCATAGTACAGTGAACAAGAGCAGACAACTGAATTGACAGTACTCTCCTTTGCTCATTCGCGCTTCGGAGAGCAATCGACAAAAAAAAAAGAAAAAAAGAAAATAGACTTCTGAAAAGTGGTGCAAATCGATTAAACTCGCATGCCGAGGACATTCGTGCTATTAAAGGTTCTCGTTTTGTTTGTTTATTTACTTACGTACTTATTGCCTTGATTTGCACGCATGGAATATGACAGCATCGCTGCAACACCTTCGTCATGTCACCTCGTGCAGATCGCACTTGCCGTATCCAAACAGAAGATCTGTTACACGAAACACGTGGTGCTGAAAATTAGTCCCGCCGTACGTCAAGCCACGCTTACTACCTGCAGCGGCGTCCTTCATAACTTACTCTACGGCTTCGGGCCGTTTAACCCCCACAGTTCTACTTCTTTATATTAGAGAGCTTTAGTTTAGGGGACGCAAGCGGCTTGCGTACGCAAGAACTAGGGGCGACGGTACTGCGCATGCGCAGACGGTTCTGCGCATGCGCAGTGCTGTCGCCCCTAGTTCTTGCGTACGCAAGTCTCTTGCGTTCCCTAGACTAAACCTCTCTGTTATTTGTCACGTAGCGGCATCCACCGCACCCTTCGTCCTACGGCTCCCGTCCTCCTTTGCCGGCACAGCACAAACGAAGGCGCGCCGATGCCTACCGTCACCGCGCGCCGCATATACGGTGTACCACGACGTGGCCGTCGAATCGGCGCGGCCGCAGCTGGAGTTTATTCTTGAATATTGAAACCAGCCGCCGCTTGCCAACAGGTTGGCGCCTCGAGCACTCGCTGACGGCGATCCAGCACCCTTCCTGGCCGCGAGCGCGGTGCCTTCTACTACGACTACCCTGAGTGCCTTCTTCATTCTTTTTCTTTCTTTTTCTCTACACCGCACGCGCGCGCGCGCGCTCCGTCGTTGGTGGTGGTGGTTCCCGTCCTTCGCTCCACAATCAGCGGACGGCGGCGACGAGAGGTGAAAGGGGGGCGACACAACTGGCAAATTTTCTTCTCGCGGCAGTTGCCGATCACGTGCGAAGAAGCGATGCAATAACGGCCCGCCCGCCCGGCCGGCTGCAGGTGGAGCAGACGGCGAGATGTGCGCGCCGCTCATTCTCCCCTCCGGTGCGGCTGCGAGCGCGCGCCACTGGAATTATCGGCCTTGTCCGCCGGCCTAACCTCCCGAGCTTCGCTCCGGGCGCTCGCGCTCCGTGACCGTTGCCGTACTGCTTGAGGAGCGCCGGAAGGGTTTCGAAAGACGCGGCGTAACGAGCGGGTAGCGAGGACGGGCCGAAGACCGCGACTCGTCGCCCCCCCTCCCGGTGAATCGCCACCGTGAGTGAGAGGCCTGTACGCTTGGAGTCCACGGCTAACCGCCGCTTTGTCAAGAGGGCCTTCAGAGCGATGGACGCCGGAAAAGCGGTGACGTCCAGTGCCACGGGCCGCCGCCGCCGCCGCCGGACCGGTGAGTGAGTGGGACGCTGTGCTGGATTTGATAAGGAAGAAGGAAAGCTCCCGGGAGCTTGTTACGTCGGGGACGCATAAGAGTGAGGAAGGCGGTAGCGTACTGTGGTACCTCTTTCGTTGACTTTTGCCCTAGCGCCGTAATACCCGAGACGGCAGGTCGGTAAGCGTGTGTAGCGACAGCATATCAGTGAGCCTTTCCCTTGTCGAGTAAGACACAATGTCAGTTAGTGGAACTTCAAGTGACATGCATGCTTCGACGAAATAGACAACGTTTGCAGTTTACATCGAGTTCTACAAGCGAAGAGTCGCCGAAAGTTATCTTCGGAACACTCTTCGCTCTCGCGTTCCCTCCCTGTATTCTGAAAGAAACGAAGCAAACCATTGTGTAACCTCGTTGCTTAGGTACATAGACAGTTCTTTACCTACAAGACTTTCGTGGGCGACATATCTGAGTATCGAAAAAGTATGATTTTGACCAGTATGTTCAGCGAAAGCGTCCTCGGGAGTTTCTAGTTCGCGCTCTTGCAGTGAGCGATGCGGGATGATCATCTCTCGATGCTGTTCAAGAACCCTGGACTCCTTGTAATGTCGCACCAACTCAAAAGCATATCACCGACGTATTCAGCCTGTCGAACGTTGTTGGCTGTTGTGGGTTAAGGGCGGGACGTATTGGTATGTGTGGTTCATAAGCCTTAAACACCCGTGTTCGAACCCATGGACCGTCGATCGTGCAGGTCACATTAGCCGCCACGGTTAATGTGACCGGCATTTCGATGACGCTTTCACACACATAGATTGAAAGCCGCGATTTCTGAAGCTTCTAACAGTAACCTGGCAGCCAGCCTAGGAATGCGGCAAGAACTCACTGGATTGGTGACTTATGTAACCTGCAGGTGGGTTTTCATGTCAGACTCCACCACTGTGTCGCGCTTTTTTTTTTCATTCTGCCTCCAGTGTAATTAATCACCGGCCTTTTACAACGAAATATATCGACTGCATTGTCACCTTCCCATATACTGCTTTCATTTGCGTTTCTACGCTGTAGTTATCAGATTCCAGAGACACAGACGCACATGCATGTTTACCGCGGTACAAGGTGGCACTTCCGCCGTTTGACAACAGTTGTTTATGATATTACGGGTTAAAGCACGAATACTTTTTTTCATTTACGTTTTGAACGCGAGTGGCTTTCTGTTCATGAGCTCAAAGACATAGTTCCCTTACGTCACACTGGGAAGCACCTACTTGTACATCACCCTAACCGCAGAAGTTGTCAACCACCTCCAAAAAAGTGCGAGAACAGAGCATGCACAATTTTAGAACACCTTGCAAAGCCATCAAGTAATACTCCCCTGGAACAGATGACGTAGGTTGTGAATACTACTCCGGGCAGAAGGAGCGATACTTCCTCCACCAGGAAAAAAAAGTGAACAGCAAGGGATTCCTAAACAAGACCCGGATTGTTAGACTGATGCATGCCTGATGAGTGACACCTCTTATACAAGAAGCGAGCGGCGCTGAGAAGACACGCAGCTTTGTTCACTTCGAACAGTGAGCCTCTGTACTGATGATCTGCATGACAAGCTCACGTAATTTCAGTCGACGCTGCCAGGACAACCAACCAACCGCGGTTGCCCAGTGGCTATACATCGTAGTGCTCGGAGCGTGAGGTCAAATATGCCTTCCGTGAAAAAAAAAACAACTTTATTACCGGAAGATAACCAAGAATCCTGAACTGCGCCGCCTCTCGTAAGCGAGGTGTTGCTCAGAAACGTGAAGACCAAGAAACCCAACTAAATGATTAAAAAAGAAGGGCTACTAAACGACTATTTCCCACTTTGGCCAGCGGGAAATGGTCGAAGCTGATATTCGTCCGATAAGATAATTGAAAGGCGACTTCAGTGTTCCTTACCGTCCAACCATTGTGGCTAATGTGATAATGGAAGTGAAGTAATTGAATAAGTTAATGCCATCACTTGAAGCACTCACATTCAGTAATTAAACGCTACGCGCAGTAAGCGTGCTCCTCTGTACATGTGCAGAGGGACACTTATCTACGTGGAACAACACTGAGTCACAAGATTTTTTTCCGCAACGTAATCTCCTCGAAAGGAAACTGTCAAACCACTTAACGAAACTCGCCAATCACGAACTTTGAATCTCTGAAGAAAAAAAAAGTAAAGTTAGTTTTAGAGCTTCAATAAACACATGCTGAAGATGCAAATTACTCACTTAAGGTCATTGTCTGGAAAGTTTCGCTTAAGTGGCGGGCAGCGCTATCCGCAACGCTTAAAGACACATTAGCAGCCCAATCAAATGCATCTTTTATTCAAAAAACTGACGGTGGGTCTCCGTTTCTGCACCCTGGTCACGTCCACGTCCGGCCGTTACGGCAGACCCCTCAGCTGCAGCCCGACTGAAGGACGCTGTCAATTTGCTCGTTGAAACTGCAGCCATCGAGGTTTCACGGAAGCATAGGCCAACGATGTGTCGGCGCTGGACGAGCAGCTGTCCGAAGTGATTTTAATCTTCGATTTCAGCTGCAAATACATCAGATTTACCCAGCCCTCGTTTCTCGTGGCCAGGTGATGGTGCTCTCCGCATTCAAAGGTAAACAAACTCAGTGGATCGATGCCCGACAGTGGGTGATTGTTTTTCACTGGCGATGGCACTACTTTGAGATTTAAGTTGTCATGCGACAGTCAGAAAAGAAGGTTCTCTTCTCAGAAGAGAAGCTTCTGTTCTCAGAAGGTTCTCAGAAGAGAAAACGCTAACAACAAACTTTCCATAGGGAATGCATTTAATGCCTTTAGAGGGCATTTGAACGTGAATGCCCAGGTTTGTGCCTATACGATAGTGAAACTGTGGCTGTGTCCCTATGACAGCTCTCCCATAATTCTCGGAAGTGCAACAGTACAAGAGCCTCAATCACGCTCCAAGCACGAAGTGTCCAGCTGATATTCGATTGCAGAAGTGTAGCGCCAGGACTGGTACGCCCTCCGTTCTTCATGCATGTGCCATGTATAGCCCCGACGCGATCAGTGATATGGGTAATGGATATTTGTAAATGACTAGGCGATTTGGTCCATACATCCACTGTCTTCCTCCCGTGCCCCTCGCTCTAAGAACAAAGAGAGCGCTAGCGACTCCTTTCTGCAGCGGTAGCTAGCCAACTCTATAAGCCCATAGTAGTGAGTTCTCGTACTCCTCGATGGGACTACTTGACTCCTTCCATGGAGTAAATTATTTCTGCTTCTGCAGAAACAGAGGGAGCGTACGTCATTGGGGTGTACAAGCGTTCTAACAACTGGAGCTTCCAATGCTCTTTTGTTCCGAGTACGCTGGTAGTCGTTGAATGATGCTATCGAATCGCGAACACTAATGTTCGCGTGGCACTCGTCGTGGCAACGAGTGTTGCTACATGTCTGAATGTCTGAATCAGGAAACATTTGCGCTGTGTAGCGCTGGTTATCTGTTCTGTTGGACTGGATGTAGATGTAGATCCCTGTGATCTACTGGCATGTACCCACTCTGTGGGACTGGCCAAGAATCGGATAGGTCATGCAAAAGTGGGAAGTAAGTCATAATTTTATAATAGGGAAGTTGCAATCGAAATATAGAGATTATAGAGACTGCATGATTTTATGAATCCGAAAATTCTGCCATGGCCACAAAGTAGGAACAATTCAAGTTCAATTTTGGTGAAATAAATGGAGGCTAAACAAATTTTTTGTTGAGAGATTGAGCTAAATAAACATCTTGGATGGCCGCGCTAACCTTCCCGTCACTACGCCCGAGTGTAGAGGCACACAAAGAAAGCACATTCTTAACAATTAAATCTAATCCCAAAATGCGGAGTGGTGTTTCTAGGGTTCGTATTAAGCTAATAAATCGTTGACAAGAAATTGAAAAATGTTCTGTGGTTTAATCTTCCCTGCACACATGACAAATCGGTGAGGGTGCCAGAGCAGCCCTGTATAAAAAAAATTAAAGAAGTTATGCGACAGCGAAGCCTACTAATAGTTACTTCAATTTTTCTAGACTGACAATTAGTGCTCTTCTAGGGGTACGATAAATGTTTGAAATCCTACGAATTGGTTATAGATGGTACAGAGAATTCTCGCGTCAACATTTGCCTCCGAAATCTTGCAGCTATGATCAAAGCTGGTGTATCGAGAATTTGAGTGCCTGGGCCAGTTAGCGACGTCTTCCCCAACGAATCAACCGTTTCATTTAGGACTAGGTCTGTATGCCCAGGTACCCAGACTTAATGGATTATGGGTTAAGTGTTGAGGTACTAAGGATTTAAACACTTGCAGAACACGAGATTCATTAGGTACTGTGAGTGAAGTACACAAGGACAAAGAATCAGTAACAATGGCTACGTAATTTATTGTTGGGATTAATTTACGAAGAACTAGCACTACTGCTGAAAATTCTGCAAGAAGTATTCGTACAAAGTCTGGAAGCCGCAGGGAAAATTACCAATCGAGAATAAGGCTGAATATACCAATAACACATTTTTCTTGGTTCTGCGTGGCATCAGTCGCTATGACTACATTTGTTTGTGATTTTATTAAGTAATCCTGTAAAACGGCACTTAACATTCGATAAGGTTTTGCGTTGCTTGGAAAAATATCGTCAAGTTGGGTGTTAGGAGAATTTTCCCCGTCACAAATGGGCTTTACCTCTCTGATCCTAACGTTCAACGGATCGTTGTACAAAATCAATTTGAGGAGTGTGGAATCGAGAACAACGTGCATCGAAAAACATACTAGGATGATAAATGTACTCGTGTTTGGCAACGTCTTATTTGTGATTCGTACGCCCTTGCGCCGCGAGCACATGAAACCGAATTGCAAGAGAAGGAATTCTTGCTTCTAGATACAAAATAGTATTTGGTACAAATTTAGGCAGCCCTAAACATGGCCTTAATGCCTGCGCCCCAGAGTATAGGCGCCCCAGAGTATAGGACACCGCCGAATTCCAGGACCGGGCGCACATACGTAAGGTAGATTTATAATAGGGTCTCCCTGCGCATTCCTGATGGACTGTTGCTCAGTCTACGTAACGAGCCCACCGCTCAAAGGCCCTTATAGCTGCAATATAATCTGCGTGTGCACGCCATGAAAGAGAGCTGTCGTATACAACACCAAGATACTTAACAGCATTTACTGGTGGAATGAAATCGAGCTGGTAGGACAGAAATACATGTACTGGGTCCTTCAGAGGAAATACGAACAATGAGCACTCGTTCACGTTCAGAGCCCGAATAACGGAATTTAGCCAAGCTTCTAGAACAGGCAAATACCGTTGCAGGCTTTCGTAAAGTGTTTGAATATCCTTTGGCGACGAGAATAATGCAGTGTCATCCGCATACACGTAAGTGTACATGTTCTCTTGGGATGGAATGGAGCTCAGTAAAATAATAAATAAAACCGGACATAGCACTGAGCCCTGTGGAACTCCTTTTGTCTGCCTATATGCACTCAATGAAAAGACGTTCTGGAAGCAATAAAATTCGCTGCCACTTGGAAATTCCGCAATCAATGCTTGCAAATGTTTCGGGAACTTATGTTCTAGCAGCCGGCTTACCAATGTTTCTTGTTCGACGCTATCTTGTGCTTTGGTGATATCAAGCATAACCAATGCCGCATACTTACCTCGGCACCGTGAAAGTTGTGTACTACTTCCCAGGTCAATATGCGCTCGCCATATTGAGTACCCCTGTCTGAATACAATTTGACATGGACAAAAAAGCATTCTTGTATTAATAACATTCATAACGCGGACACGTAAGGCTCTTTTTATCAAATTTGCAAAATTCGATGCAAAGGCGACTGGTCCAATGTTGTCTAGGGTATAACTCTCTCCCGTTCTTGTTTTTTTTTTTGGTAACGGTATAATCTTTGTAATCTTCCATTCTGGTGGAGTCCAAGCTCTTCTAACTGAAAATTTATGATGTTTAGTAGATCGTCTTGCCACTCTCTATATAAAATATTTCACGTGGCCGAGGTGACTCCATCAGGGCCTCGAGCCACAGTTGGAACTTTCTGCAAGACATGACAATTCATCTACAGATATCTCCGTCAAATCCTCATCAATATCGAAAATCAAAGTAGGAATACGAACATTAGAAGGAAAGCGATGCTCCAGCCCTTTAGCTAGAGCTTCCAATGACTCGATCATATAATGTGCGGATAAAACTCTAGATTTGACGTTTACCGGCAACGGAATGATTTTCTTGTATCTAAGAAAACAGAATAGCGCTCGTTTGTTATTGGGTTTGGCAAGAAAATCAAAATTATTTATGTCGTACTCATCTTTTGCTTTTAATACAGTACGTTTAAATGTAGCGGCCACTAATTTATAGACTGGCCAATTTTTCGGGCGTTGGTTATGTAACAGTTTCTTCCAGGCGGCATTTATTCTTCTATAATCCAGCGAGCAGTCATCATTCCACCAGCGCGAATAGGGTTTTTTATTGACTGAGTGAACCACAAATTCAGCTTTTCCACGGGTGCCCTCTAAGAGTGAACAAATGCTGAATGCTTTTTCTTTAAAATTCGCTTCTGATAGGGCAGCCAATGATGATCGCAAAAAACTTTGGAATTTAATTTATGTATTTTCGCGCAGGAGACACTAAGAATGTTACCGGGCACATAATCTGAAAAATCACCGGAATGTGGTCATTATTTGTGGCATAGTCACGAGTCGACCAAAAGGATACGCGAAGACCTGAACCTGCGAAGACCTGCGCTGGTTGTTGCGGCAAGCAAGCTGCTTTCGACTCTCCAAGTCAACACGAGCACACCAAACTGAGCAGCCGAGTCTGAATCCTATCTGAGAGTCACTTACTATTTGGTTCTCGCCTATACACCTTTCATTATGACCATACAATACTCTCTCGATTAGCTTTACGCGATTTGAAGTCAGAGAAATGTGCCTAATGTTATCTATTGTGTATCTGTTGCCCTGCTTTTTAAGTAGCGGGATTACTCTGGCAACTTTCCGATCTCGATGAATCCATGCATTCTAGATAGAAAAATTTATGACCTTAAGCAATTCCTGGGAAGACAATTCGAGTATTATTTTTATCATTGCTGTAGTTATGCCATCAGGACCTGGAGCTGAAGCTGGCAGTGATTTTACCACTCTCACTAATTCTTGCAATGTGACTCCTGTGAATTCATCAGCTTGCTCAGGTGCCGGCATATGATAGGGTAAAGGTGACGTAAATCGACTCTCTATACCTTTCGCAATCTCCTCCGGTGACTGCACCAATTCCGTGGAAGTTAAACTAATAGCTTCTATATTTGTTGGTACTGAAACAGTCTATTTAGGCAGTGGAAACCTATATACGTCATTTTTATTGCTAGGCTGTGACAGATAACTGTAATTAATAAAGCGAAAACGAGAGATATCCACCAAATCGTAGCAATTGCAACTGTAATATTTGGCGTTATAATGTTCTTTCGCTTTGTCAACTAGTCTACCTCAATGTAACTGCAACAAATTTGTAGTAGTTACATTTGCGTGAGCCCTTGTTATACAGCAACCTTTTCCACGCTGCTTTTCTTGATCTATTCGTCGATAGATCGTCTTTCTCTTCACTCTAAGAACAACCGCACCCCATGGAAACAAAAAGCACTTCGGCATACGATTTTATCCCGTGCGTATATCTGAATAGCCCCATATTGTACATTTATTTCTTGCTTTCAGTATAAAATATAACGCACAGCAGCTAAATGTGCTTATTCGCTCTTTTCTGCGCTGGGCCGTCGCCTCCGACGCCGTGAAGACACGTTTTTATGATAATAACGACAATGGTAATCAGTAACTGTAGCTCTGCATAGTACTGATCAAGAACTCTTCCTTATTCTAGACAAAGGCGCAAAGTACCGCTTACATTGTCACGACGTGGTTATAAGGTACACTTATACAATAACTCATTTTCCTGACGCCGACGACTTGTATTCGTCGACAGAAAGAAGGGTGTCTTGGAATTACAGACGCAAGAAATACGTCATAAGAAAACCACTAGCTTCGTATACAAGTAGCACGACGCAAATTTAAACCTCTTAACGACAAGCGTGGTCAATCAAGTGCAATAAATCGAGTAAAACGTCACAGATAAGAAACCTCCTTCATTGTTGCTTGACTGGACGCCAGCCAACTATTATCGGCGAAAATTAAAAGGCAGTGAATATCAAATTAACCAGTGACAAGATATCTAGAGCACGTGGCAAAAGAGCTGACAGAGACAACGAACATTGTCGGGCAATTTCTTTACTGTTATTTGCCTCAGGGGGTGCAGTGCGTGTAATTCCGCAAAGAAAAAAAAAACATGGGCTGCTAGTAGAATGATCCGGACTAACTTAAAGCATCATAATCATCACCGGCATCATCATCGACAGCCTATTTTGTCTATCGCACAATCAAGGTCTCTCCCGTCCACCTTCAATTACCTCTTTTCTGCGTCACGTGACACCATCCTTTACCTGCAAATTTTCTAATTACATCACACCACATAGCTATCTGTCGTCCTCGACTGCGCTTCTCTTGGCACTCATTCTGCAGCTGTAATAAATAGACCACTGGTTATCTAGCCTACACGCATTATATTTCCTGCCGAATTGAATTTCTTTCTATTAAGGCCACCTATAATATCGGCTACCCCATTACCTCTCTAATCCACAACACCATCTTCTCATCTCGTAACATCACGCCTATAATTTTTTTTTCGTTCGATTGCTCGTTCCCCCTGTTCACATGAAATTTCACTCATTCATTCAAATAACTTTGTTGAGTGCTCTGAGATTTGGTGGGGTGGGCCTGGACCCCGCCTAGGTTTCGGCCAAGGGTTGTTGGCCCTTGGCGGCTTCCTCGGCTCGCTGGACAAGCCAGACTTGGCACAGCAGGTCCGAGCTGAACGACGCAGACTGTCGCTGTTTGAGGCTGCATCACCGTTATCCTGTATTATAGCCGTACGTTCTCATGAAATTTAAATCGCGTGGTATTATTTAGCGTGCGCTCTAAACTCAGTGTACTAGCGTTCTTGCATTCCATTCCAATCGTACTACGGGCAACGTGGGCCGCGAATCCAAAAAGCCACCTCGTGTTTTGTATCATCATCATCATCATCATCGTCGTCGTCGTCGTCGTCGTCGTTGTCGTCATCGTCGTCATCATCATCAGCCTGGCTACGCCCACTGCAGGGCAAAAGCGCATCCTATACTTCTCCAAATACCCCGGTCATGTGCTAATTGTGGCCATGTCCCTGCAAACTTCTTAATCTCATCCGCCCACCTAACTTTCTGCCTCCTCCTCCTACGCTTCCCTTCTCTTGGAATCCAGTCCGTAAACCTTAATGACCATCGGTTATCTTCCCTCCTCATTACATGTCCTGCCCATGCCCATTGGTTTTGTAGAAAAGCACCCATAAAACCATTGATTGAATCACCGCGGCTTGCCTTACGTACCTCGAGTGAATGACTCGTCTAGCAATTGGAAAGAAAGAATAACGTGCTCCCCGAATGCATTGCACATTCTGATACGCACGGGTAAATGCGATGATTATCGGATAATTCCGAAGCGTGTCACTCTGCACTTTCCTTCGCCGTCTGTGATTAACGACCCGGTTTTCTTCCCGAAGTGGAAATCCAAGCCGTTGACACGGAACTCTGAGACGTCCTCTACGATTCGAAGAAGAGCTTGTGATTAAGCGAAAGCTCTCTCGATATATCATTCAGCAAAACGTGCCATGACCATGTTTTCTTTTTCAAGGTCGACGACGTGAGAACGCACTTGCGTCCGTGGAGTTATTTTAATTTCCGAGGGGCAGCGCGTTTCGCTGAATGCTTTGCGCCGTAAGTGATTTCGTAGCAGCCCGCAGACTCCTTTAATATCGCGGCCGCGAAATGAGCCAAAGATTTATTCGTGAGAAGACGACGCTGGTTAAAAGGAAGAAGACGAAGCTTGTTAAAATACACAAATGTATGCAACCCCTACATCACTTAACCAACGCCCTGGAAAGTCACGAAGCTGTCGCCAGCGGCATTACGCGTTCTGCTTCGCGACTGCTTACACCTTCAGCCCTGCGCTAACTTTGTCAAGCCGTTCGATGCGGCGGCCTTACGCCGCAGGCAATAAAATAAAATTAGATTGTGGGATTTTTAGTGCCGAAACCACGATATGATTATGAGGCACGCGCTGCAGGCACTGCGGTGCACCTGCCTCGTGCAAATGCACACAAAATATCCCGATCAATAAGGACGCCAAGAGCAAGTATGCGGCACCGGAGATGGGAAGACTGGGATGTCGGAAGGGTTGAAGAGCACTGGCACGCAAATGCACACAGATGCAGACGCACAAAACACGCAAATACGGTAACGCTAACAAAGAAGTAGATACACAAAAACATACATACACTTAAGCACACTTGCGCACGGACGATCACACGTGCATAGACATAGTGAAGACAGAAAAAATAATAATTTGATCAGTAGAGAGGAAGGCAATGGAGCTGGGAGGCTTGTAAGCCCGAACACACACACGAACACACACACGAACACACACACACACACACACACACACACACACACGTGCACACGTGATGATCACTCTTTCACTCACGCTCAATCTAGTGTACACAAACAATCATACGCGCACATCAGGCACACGTCAGACACATCAGATTAAACACATCAGGGCGCACACACTGAAACGATCACATGCGTGCACGTACAGTTACACAAAGAGAAGGAAAGCAACAATCCCCCCATGGGGGCGTCGTTGAGCGCTCGAAGCTAGATTTTCTGACACCAGTATTCGTTGTCAGGTTCAACTTCAGAGCCAAATCCATCAAATGGTGAGGCATCGGAGGCAAATGATGGCACTTTTTCCCCCTCGGCATAGGCCTCACCTAGTATACGTGCGTCCTTCTGAAGAGCATATGTAGCGTGTGTGCAGAATATTGGAAAAGTACCGTCAGTTAAGGAATACATGACGCGTTCGCTTGTACGTACGTGTCACAACGTTTCTTCTTCATACAAGAAAAAATAGGCAATAAAGTGAAGAAACGAGGACTAGATTTGTACCTGCTCTCGCCGCCTAAAGTTACCGCCTTCGATTTCTCACTTTCCTCAGCGCATATGCACGCTTTCGAACAAGCTACGCGTCACATGGTCAAGAAAACAAGCTTTTTTCACTTCATCATCATATGTACTTTATTTCTCGTCCGAGCGAGGGGAGACTGGGACTAAAGGCACGCAGGCCTGACAGAAGTCCCAGACCCCACGGTTACAACAGCGGATAAAATCAGTACAAACGAATACACATATAACGTACATTATATTTCACACAAGAGATCGTAAATTCATGAACAAAAATGATTACAATATTTGCCGCCCAGCCAATGCCCCCCGGCTTAAGTCTAATTAAGATGCACGCGTTTTGCCACTGAAGTAAGAGACAGCATATTTAGCGTCTACGTGTATAGAGCCTAACTGATGCACTTATTGCGATCGACGTGGCCCCATGAGTTCGATTCGCAAGATTGAAAAGAGGGACAGAGAAAGACTTATAAGGAGCATTTGTGTAACGAACTATTAACGCGACAATTTTCACTCACAAAACGGCATGCTTGTTTGACGTGGTCTCTCATCTTATATTAGTCTCCACTCTTTACTACATATCGAGCTTTACGAAGTGATCGTTTCTATCGTTTATTTGCCTTCTTTCTTTACCAGAATCACCCTTCAAAAAAAAAAAAGAATCGCGCTTCGAGACGTTTATGACGCTTGCGTGCCTAAACTACTGCAGATGCAAAAAATCCTGCCAGGCACAGCTCAAAACGCTGCTTTGCGCAAACAAAATATAAGGACAAAACTTTACGCTCAACACCTGCGATGTTTGACATATAGGTCTGTTTGTTATTGTGGACTTCTTTATGCGAGCGCGTCAGTATAAAGATACTGTAATTTGTAAGCAAAATGAGGCTATACCTTTTATATCAAGGCCCCGTGTATTTTCAAAACTGCATTCGGATGCGCGTACGCCGAATCAAGATGTGCTTCGTGTATGCTGCAGGTTGCCGCCCTTCTCGGAATTGGCAATGTGAGTAAGACATACTGCCGCGGCTGTTACAGCACTAAATATGAAAACCGGCAACGTCTGATGCTTACTTAGAATAAGAATAAATGCTGCGCTCGTTTTGACGTTTGTTTGTTTTGCGAAGTGTGCACGGGGCGACGGCAGTGAAAATTACGGGAGCGATTCACGGGTGACTGCCGCGCCGGGGGCAGTCTAATGCATTTTTGACGTCGCGCGCGTAGCTGCGCACTATTCCCACTGTTCCTACAGTGTTTCTTCGACAGATCTTAGCATTATATCTGGCAGTAAAAGCAAATAACAAGAAGTGGAACGACTGTAGTCTGTCTCGCCATTAAAATGTGCACTTATGCCATAGTTATGGTGGTACAGAGTAGTGTATACGTCTGCACATGGTGCACTATAGATGGAGGCTGCCAATCTCGGCATAGGTCTTCAGCGCGTAGAAAAGTCCCGGAGACATCTGCATTGCATTTCGGGCAATCACAGCTGCGTGCGGGCGCCTTGTGCATCTCCGCGGGAGTTGTGTAGCAACTGCCTGGAATTACATTGGAGGCGCATCATCGTAGACACAGCTTGAGAATTGCCCCAAATTGCACGGGAAGTGTACCTTTATGGCAGTTGCATAGTAATAGCCTATAAGTACACGGGGAATGCATCCTCATGAGAAATGCACGAGAATCGCCTTTTATGTGCGCGGACTGCTCATCTTCTTGAAAACTGCCTGTAACTTGTCCGAAATTGGGCAGAGAATGTGTGTATACCTCCACGGCAAACGCTTAGGAATTGCCTTTGGGTTCATCGAAAGTGCAACTTCGTTGGAAATGAATTGATCGCATGGGTTTGCTAATCGGGAGGAATTATTCGGAATCGTCTGCTAATTGAATATGTAGAACGCGTGCCTGGCCCACATTCCAGCGTGCAACGTCGCCGCGCTGTTCTCTAGTTGGCGGCCATGCCGAAAGGCTCAGCTCTTCGAATTCGCGTCACGATTGTGCATCGGTGCGAACGCTTCAAAATCGCCACGTGCAATTCTTCGGTGACTATATAGCTGACAGGGCAGATTGTTAAAAAAAAAACAAATTGGGCTTCCTCAACACAGGCCGCTATCACGGGCCGTTGGCACGACGCGTCCGTGATGGGCCTCTTCTTTCCTTAATTCGTTGACACCAGTTGCGTAAAACGCCCGGCAGAGACGACACTAAAGACGTTGCCCAACTCGGCTCGTTGACTGCTGCCGGGTGCCTCGGAAAGGTTCGGATCGTCTTCTCCTGGAAAGTTCATTCCCTCTGTGTGCATTCCACAGGGGCGGGTGGTGGTGGCGGTGGTAGAAACATCGCGCGCTCGCGTGGCATTCCGACGTCGGCTTTCCCGGCGAGAAACCGCTTCAAGTCCCACGCCTTCACTTTAGGAAATGACGGTGGTGCCGGGAGTTGTCCGTCCTGCTCACTCACTGCAGCACCGCCACCAAGCTGGCGTACACACACACACACACACATGCACCCGTGTTTGGCAGCCGTCGCGACGACGAAGGCGCGCTCACGCAACTGTCAGTGGGGACGAGAGAGAGAGAGGGAGAGTGGGCCTAATTGCAAGGTTCGCCACTCGAGCCAAGAAACTTGTCGCGCGGGGCGACGGCGACGACGGTACAAGGTCAAAGATCACCCCGCGCCCGACGCCTGCGGCCGCGGGCGTGGCCCACTCATCCGTCCGCCGCAGCGGTGTCGCTGCGAGAACCGCGCGCGCGGCATTCTTTATTTTTTTTTCTTCCTGGTGTTTCTTCGTGACGTGGAACACAGGGGGAAGTTGGCTGTCTGCGCTCAGACTGATGGCCTCGGTTGGTCAATGTCGAAGAGGCTCGGACACCGGTTTGGCTAATCAAGGTGGAGGCCCTTCCAGGATGCTCAAATCAGGATCAAGTTAAGAGCCGCGAAAAAGACGTGCCGGGGCGAAACGAAAATGCTCGGTACGCTGAGCTGCTGACTCGGGCTAGTTGGTTAAGATGCAGCGAGCGGACGAAACGAGCACTGTGTCAGTCTCTTGTTCTCTTGGTGTTGCATCTTCAGAATGAGTAGGCGACTTCTCTTAGTCTCGTACATGAATGGCTTCTTTTTAACTACAATAGATGTTGGAAAACGTTTTATTTTTAGTGAGCTTTACCTCAACGTACTACCGCCACGATCTCCACGTCACCGTCTTACCGTGCACCGATGTGACGTCATTGGAAAGCAATAAAAAATCTGCTGCTGTCGGTAGTGATGCCAGAAAGAAGCATTTCAGACTTAAGTATCTTTCTGGTAGGGGACATACGGTTCCTTCTTTCCGCGCATTAAGCACACGTCAAGTAATTCATAAAAAACACCGATGATTACGATACTCCCTAATGCGAAATTTGAGAGCAGCTCTATACGTGTTTTCATTTCGCGATATATCGAAGTAAAGAATTGGAGATATACATGTAGCACAGTCGGCAATCGTAGAAAATCTGATCTGCGGGTCAAGCGCGTCGGGTTTCCTACGTTACCTGTCGAACGTTCCAGTGTAATCGATGGTGCCGCGTGGCTTCCACAGAGCAGCACACAATTCGCGTCGCGCATGCAATCAGAGTATAAGACAATCGCAAGCCATGGCAATCGAAACAATGTGAACGAGACCGAATCAAGCAAGCCAAAAAAGCTCGAGCAAGAGCTGATGCGAACAGACGATAGTACGGAACTAGCGATTCGTATGAGATACGAGTACGCGTCGAGCGGTCGGGCGGGTCCGCGTGAAACCAGTTTCACGCGCGCACGTCACTGAAGGTGCCGCTGTCTTTGGTGTCCGCCGTTCACTGCTCGCGTCTTTTTAACGCGACAGCGTTAAGGAACTCGTGTCGCAGAAAAGCCGGTGTCATCGGCGTCGGGGTCGGTGTCGGCGGTGGCGTCCGCGGCGTTGGCCGTGAGCAATAAATCCCCGCAGGCACTTCATGAATAAAAAACAACTTGCAAGATGGGATGGGTGGGAATCGAACCAGGGTCTCCGGAGTGTGAGACGCTACCACTGAGCCACGAGTCCGATGCTTCAAAGCGGTACAAAAGCGCCTCTAGTGAATGCGGTGTTGCCTTAGAAACGAGCTGTTTCTAAGGCTCAGGAGTGCGTCGCTTGCTCAGGCGCACATTTCGTTGCCGCGCCGAACGCTGCATTGCTCGACGCTCACCGCGTCCAATGCGGGGCGCGTAGTCGCTGCGCCGTAGCCCATTGTCTTACACGTCTTGGCGGGTCGACGGGAACGCTGTCGCGTTCCACTCTTCAAGGCGAAGCTTAAGCGTCCTCCAATTTTTTCATCTGCCGCTCTGTGTTCGCTCTTTCATCCTTCGCTGCTGTCCTCGTTCGCTCGGTTACGCCGAGACCGAAGCCGACGCTCGCCGCAGGGACATGCATCTAACAGCTTCGCTCTATAATAAATCCGATCACACACATATGTGCGCAGGAGTCCATTATAGGAGAACCTTTCTTTGATGCTTACTGAAATGACTTTACTTCTACGTGGTTGAACGCTCCTCGCTGGTCCCGTTTTAATGCGACACCGTTAAAGGGGTGGAGGCATCAAAATTTTCGTTCATGCGGTTGTTGATTCAATCGTTGCGTCATGCTTCAGGTAGCGCGATACACACAGCGGGATTCGTATATATCCGATAAATAATTTAATAATAGCATTATTATACCGAGTGATTTCGGTTTCGGTTTCTGGGCTCCGGGGGATGCTATGACGTCACAGAGGAGAAACGCAACATGGCTTGGTCACGTGGGCCACAAAATATAGTGACGTAAAATTATGCTGCGTCGTCTGCTCGCGCATACGCGTGCTCTGCCAGCAGAGGTCAACAACTGGCGATTCGAAGTGCATGCGGCGATTATTATAATTATTGCGAAGAGCGACAACAACGGTAGGAAAATGTTGCGGCTTGTGAGAGTCGGTGATTCATTCCGAAGCGCCGTAAGCTTTAGCTTTGAAGTGAATCGGAAAAGGCCTAGCGACGATATCGGCGGCGCCGAACGATCAGATCTGGCACCGGCGGCAGATAAGCTGCCGCCGGTGCCAGAGTGACCGCTCCTCGGTCGCTGATTGGCCGCTTCGCCGAACGGCTGCAACACAAATGGTTCCCAGGCCCGTCCTCTCTACGACAAGGAAATCTCGCCGTTCGCGAGCAAAACCGCCGTCGCACGGAGCCCGCGAACGGCAAACGGCGTGCGACGAGTTTCCGTGCCGGTAACGTGGACGGGCCCTCACATTGAGAAAGGCCAAGCGAACTAGAGACCGCTCCCAGCTGCCGAACTATGCGAGGAGAGAAGTGGACAACATGAACGCCGCATATCCTGATCCCTTTCGGAGTCGGCCGGCTAGTGTTGCACTCAAACGTGTAAAGGCCCGTCCGCACGGCAACTCGCCGCACGCAGTTTGCCGTTCGCGGGCCGCCGTGCTGCGTTCGTGTTGTCCGCTCTCTCCTCTTGTGTCCGTGTCTACACGCCTTACCCCTTCTTTGCATTAAGAAAGGATTTCTATATGCCTGTAGCTCGGTCATAGTGGAGGCTATGCTCGGTCGCTCGGCTCAGCAGGCTCCGTAATCGGCATTTCATCGCTACTCATCACACGTCACATTCTTGTGCTAGTGTGCTATGACGTCAATATTTTCGTTCCTCCTCTGTGACGTAGTAACTGCCGCGCTAGCGATGGGTCTCGACTACGAGAAGGAGTTTTTAATGACCTTTTGGAGCCGAATTAAAATTATTTTGAAATGTTTACAGCGTCCAATACCTCGTTTTGGGTGCCCTTGCATACGGAAGCAGCCTACAACATGCTTTTTATAGCCTCAAAATTTGGTGTCCCAACCATTTTAAGGAGCTCGTATCACAGAAAGCCGGTGTCGTCGGTGTCGGCTGCGTTGGCCGTGAGCGATAAATCCCGGAAGGCACTTCATAAATAAAAAAAACATGCAAGATGGGCTGGGTGGGAACCGAACCAGGGTCTCCGGAGTGTGAGACGGAGACGCTACCACTCAGCCACGAGTTCTTGTTGTTCTTTCTTGCTTTCATGGTATTTATTATAGTAGCATTCAACCAGACGTTCACCAGTTCTACATAGAGAATGGAGGGCACAATGAAAGTCATACACAGAAAAGGCAGCGTTCATACTGTGAGTAGAAACGTTTCAGAAGTGCTTAGTCCCCCTTGAAACTACTCATGAGATGCCGGTAGATAGGTCTCTTTGTTTTCTTGATCTTCGCCTGAACTTTCAGGACAGCCACACGTGCTGGTAGTATGAGCCGCGAGCCAACAAGCCACTTCTGCCGTATACGTCCGCACATTCTAAGCTTGTTAAGCGGGCCATTATCAGTTTGTGCTTCAAGAATGCCCTTAGCAAGTCTTGCTGTCATGTTGTGGACGTAAGCTTTGAAACGCAAACATTACGTTTGTCCTTGGCTGGATATCCTAGGTTGGTGCTACTGTCTGTCCCGGAACGCATTTTAAGAGAAGCGCGATCCAGTACGCAGAAGTCAGTTGCCGATGCCCCTCCCGACACACGCCCTAAAGTAAGTGTCATACCTTCCATGCGCGGGATATCCCACAACTTGAAAAAGATTGCCCAAAGGGCGAATGTAAGAGTTGTTTCTTCTGCTCTCAACAAGCTCGGCAGGCTTTGCAGGCTGACGGATCCAAATGCCGTCCCTACCGATAAGTGCAGAAAGCATCACCGCAAAAAGTTTGTCGAGTGTGTCCACCGGGTGGTGTACAACCTCCCGCTTTCATGTGGGAAGAAATATATCGGACAAACTGGGCGTTGCCTCAGTGATCGGCTCCGCGAACACAGCAACAATGTAAAAAACGGCTCTGGTGGTTTCTTGGCGATCCGCTGTCGCGATCATGGATGCATGCCTCTTAAGGATCAATGCACGATTGTTTCCCGTGGCAGCACGCAGCTCATCCGTGAAATATCTGAAGCGCAGATGATCGCGAAATTGGGTGATAAGTGTGTTAGCTTCCCGTCTCTGGCTCTCACAGAAAAAGACTTAAGTTTCTTGGACGCGGCATCACATGACTCGTAACCATGTTACATGAATTTGCACTTCATTTCCTTGTTAGCGCATGCGCGATTACGGTACATGCCATGTATAAAATCGACGCAGTGGCACAATAAACTTAGTTGAAAGTTTGCGCTTGGTGTGTCGTCTTCTCTCACGTACGTGTCGTTTTTTTTTTTGTCACGCAATATCATTTAAGTAATGGATTACTAACTTGCCCGGAATGCTGCTCTCATTTTGCAAGATAAAATTGCGCTTATTACGACGCCTCTACCGGGAAATGTTGAAACTAACGTAAGCATCCCGAAGTGATGCTACTACGCTGGCTTTGCTAGCAGCGGCCCGCGGTCGATTTTTTCGCCCTCTATGGCCGTTTGTTGAAATTGAGAGTGCGCTACCCCTGGTTCCACTTTCGCGCTGCTGTCGGCTCTGTCTTGGCTTTGTTTCTGGCCGCGCGTTTGCGTTTCGCGCAGAAAAGCCGAAGCGCCGTCTGCAGGCGCCATTTATTCACCAATGGCGCAACGTCACTGTGAGACCATGACGTCACCACTCCTCGATCGGAGAGCGGGAGACTTGAAGCGCGTTAGAGGTACGCGGGCGCTTCAGGATGCATTTTCTCTTAAAATAAGTCTCTTCGCATGAAACAAGCGTTTCGAGGTTTCTGGGATGCTATTTCAACAGTCCACGTTGACCTAACTTTAACCTTTAGTGTCCCTTTAACAGAACTTGTTTTATTATTTTTTATTTTTTTTCCGGGAAAGTGAAAATATTTGCGCATAAATTAAATTGAACTTTGCGGCTTACTTCCGTTGCCTAGCAACAGGCAAATTGACGAAATACGAGCCTGGTGCATGAGCCTTTCGTCAGAGACACCGCTGAAGCGAGCGAGGCAGGCCGCGCATTCGAGCGTTGGCGTGTTCGGTCACACGTGTGCCTGTTTTTCTATTTTTGGGTTTACCCTGCTTTGGTGGGCTCCCGGCGAATTCTTGCGTTCCTTCTGAACTTCGACATGGCATTGGCGACACTACTGCATTATTGGACTACGGCAAGGTGAGAAACTTTGTTCGACAGTCTGCGACGCATTTCAAGCAATTAAGCTTACGGCGCGGCACCTATAGGCTAGACTTGTGACGCAGTTAACGAAAAAGAGCGTGGCCGTCGTGGCGCAGTAAACTTGAAATAATCATTCGTACTTGGGAGATGTTTGCCACGCTTTCTATGAGCCCCAATATTAATTCATTTTGGTAGTTTTTGGGCATGCCAGTCGCACAGGGTGCTGCAGTGAAGCAGTTTCGCGTGTGCTGAATTTTACTGCGACAAGTTTTGCCGCTTTCTCTGACCGCGAAAATTATTGTAACTAATTTCATTTCCTTTTGGGGTACATTTAGAGCGCAGTGGGCGCACCTGGCGCTACATGTGACGTGGTGTAGCGAAAAGCAGCTCGGCCGTGGTGCGCAGTTTCGCGCTTTAATGCACTGAGAAGTTCATGGCGCGTTCTCTGACGCCCAACATTGTTTGAAAATTATTTTAGGTACTTTCTTTGTTACTTACGAGGCACGGTCGCCGCGCTTGTTGTGACGCAGCGAAAAGCAGCTCGGCCGTGGTGACATAGTTTGGCGCGTACTGAAGCTTACTGCGACAAGTTTGTGACAATTTTTATGTCCCCGCAACGATTTAAGCCTTCTTTCGGTAATCACGCTTGTCGAAAACGCGACGAGCAAGTGTCAAGAGTGATAACACGGGAGTGTGTTGCTTGCGCCGGCAGAACGCGCAAGAGATAACGTTAACGAGCTCAAACGCCAGGAAGTAGTAACTCGAAAATTCTTTATTCTGAACGGCACCCATGCACGCATTTGTCTTGAGTGCGAGTAGAAGGAATTCTGCGAGCGTCCAGCATGGTCTGGTTGAGAGCCTGTGTTGTGGCCACCTCTGTGTATTCGTAGCGTACTATCGCGTTGGTTGTAGCCAAGTTCGCGAAACGCGCAGTAGCGCGTGTATTCGTGCTACTAAAGTGCAGGGAATACGGCCCGGTAAGAGGAGAATGCTTGGAAATAGAATGTTTTCGTGGTATGTACGGTATTGTTTGGAATGAGTCGGGTATTTTCTACTCCGTGTGTTTGAATACGAACTGCTTTTGTTTTTAATGCCGCACATTCACCACTTTAGCACGTTTCGCCTATACACGTATTGTTCTGACATATTTATACCAAAATAACACTTTCTTGTAATTTAATTTTTTTCCAGCTGACGTCGTCTGGTGGAGCTTTCTATGGAAACTACTGCTTAACTGGTGCCACCACGTTGAATGAATGCACAAAAAGCCGCAACGAGCATTCATAAAGAATTAAATAAACATTTGCTCATTTCACAAGGCGTCTTGCGTCTTTATGAAATTGCACGTTGCACATGTTACCTGCCGTGGTTGCTCAGTGGCTATGGTGTTGGGCTGCTGAGCACGAGGTCGCGAAATCGAATCCCGGCCACGGCGGCCGCATTTCGATGGGGGCGAAATGCGAAAACACCCGTGTGCTTAGATTTAGGTGCACGTTAAAGAACCCCAGGTGGTCGAAATTTCCGGAGTCCTCCACTATGGCGTGCCTCATAATCAGAAAGTGGTTTTGGCACGCAAAACCCCATAATTTAATTTTTTTAACGTTGCACATGTTGCATGGAGGCTTGTGAAGATCGCTCGCAATTTTGCTTACAAATAAAACGATTCTTGGGAAGACCGCGCGCCGTTTAATTGTAGAATAAAAAAATAAAGCAGCGGAGCCGGCGTGTCGCGTTTACCAGCTAATATTCAAAATACGCGCGCACAAAACCGATACCGGAAGTGTGCTTCAGGTATTAACCCCGATGGCTTGGTGCGCTGCAGTCAATTGGGCCGCTGGACCCTAGGAAAGTGTCCGCTCTTGCTGTATTCCTTTCTTTTAGCACAAGTGTTGAGCGCCCCTAAGGAGCGACGTAAGCACAAACAACGGACGACAACGTCGGAGCGCGTCGTTGGAGCCAACCGTGACTGCAGGGCGATGGGATACCACGTAGGATAACCTGCTTAGTTTTTCAAGGCATCTGGGAAGATTATTTCACAATATCTTTCTTCACTCTAAACACTTTGCCAACAACAATTTTTTAACGCAATGTACTTGTTCGCCTAGCATGAACTTTTTATTTAAATGCCGCTTGAGAAGAACCTTCTGTCGCTAATACAAAATGAAACGAAATAATGCTTGGTCACCCTCTACCCGCAACCCCTGTAGAACCATAACGTTTTCATTTTTGCGTTAAGTCGTACAACTCGCTTATATTTTTCTTTTATTGATTTGCCCTCTTTGTACTTATTGATCGGACGAAACACCTGTCTGAGGTTTAATTCTTGTAGACGTAGTTATCACGAGCTATTGGCCTCGAGCTCCACCACTGGAAAAGCTGGCGCCACCGTCGGCGTGACGTGCTAGGAGGGATCACGTGGACATAGCGGCCGCGTCGGCTGCTTCGGGCGCGCCGAAGCGAGCTGAAAACGAGTTTAAATTCCCTCGTACGCTGCGGTCCTCATTTAGTGGCGAAATTTTCCCGCTTCGAGTGTCTCCTTCACAACGCTTCAAAGCACTACAATAGGTAGTGGCTGCCTTTGAAGGCGCGCAACATGGTCGGCTACTGCTCGGTGCCGCAGGGCCGGACGCACGTAACGGAGGCCAGTGTCAGCCTTATTCACACGTAGCCGCAGGACAAGAAGCTGCGTGAAGCTTGGCTCGCGAAACATAAAACCGGCAAACAATCATCGGCTACAACTCGGGTATGCAGCAAGCACAGACGCGAGGAAGATTTCTGCTACGGCGCCCGGTCTGCGATGTTCTGAAAACGCGCACTGAGACGCTCGCCCGAGTCCGCTGCCCGACTAATGTCATGACGGTTTGGTCTATGAACTTGTCGATGCTATAGATACTGGCAAGTTCAGTGGAGTGGAAAGGCAGCGGTTAGAAGCACATTTTAAAAAAGCATGGCATATGGTCATGTTTGTGTTATGAATTAATGCACTGGATTACAAAAAAGGAGCAGCGGGAAATTGCACGCTGAGAACACCGATAAACATACAGTGCGATGCAACTCGAGGAATAATATTGAAAGGTCAAAGAATTCAGAAGAAAGAAAAACTGAATGGTCGCGACGGCACATTACAGTCCCCGTAGGCGTCGAAGTCTCTACAATGAAATTATTTTTGAACAGCTCTGATAGCGCCCACGCAACAATGGTTGCTTTTATACTGTCAAATGCTCATATTCTGCGGCCTAAAGCTCATGGCACGGTGAGAAAACGCGCGCGCGGAGAAAGCGAAACAGTGCGCGGACAAGCATGCAGACGCACAGTCGGTCGCTGCGAATCTCCGCGATCGCTGCATTGAGGCTTCGTTCTATTACGCTCCATTTAGTTATACAAACACTATAAGAACATATTTCACATAGTTTGCTCTCGGCGTTTACCCACCTTTCACGCAAGAAGCCGGTTCGGGAGACTCCATCGCGGCAACCGCGCGCAGTGGCGTTCACTGTACGTATTCGGTAAAGAGATAGCTTCTGTAAACGATTGTGTGCTTTCAGTTTGCCCAAGATTATTATTTAGACACTAAGAAACTTTTCTCGTTTCGAAAGTACTCACAAAAATGTCCCGGAGAGCTCGCGCGTGGTGTTTTCAGTGACCGCTGACAGCAAATCCTATGAGGAGCGTGCCACGTGATCCCTCATACTACGCCAGCGAGGCGCTTCCGATAGATGGCGACTCCGTAACTCCTCGCCGCCAATAGCTCTGTTTGACTTGGTTTTGCAAAGACTAGGCACAAATGGTTTCATTAAAGTTAGGCCGCAGTCTTTCACGCACGTTACACGTGCTGCCGAACGGGTTGTCCATGAAGTCACGGTGAAACCTGGTCGTAGCAGTCGAGCTTGCCGCCAGCCGAAGGGACCAGCCTCGTGAACCGTTCGTTGTGGGGCCGTTGCTTGAATCCACGGCTTCGTCTCCTCCTCGTTCGTGTTGCTGAACGACGGCGGCGGTTGCAGTAGCTTCGATCTTGGCACGCTTGCGCGCTTGGTAAGCTTCTCTAAAACGTGCTAATCTGGCCCCCGTTTGTTCCGCTGTTTAAGAGGAAGCTTTAGCTCGGGTGCTCCTATCTAAATACATGGATAAGGAGAATTGATCTTTCTCGACAACCACTGCACCGTATTTGGAGAGGTTTGTCGCATTTAAAAGAAAAACTTAAAATGTAGAGACTGTTGGTTAAAGGACTTGCTATTTGCGTTAAAGGACTTGCTATATGCGAGTAATTCGGAATGTACCGTTGATAGTACCCCACAAGTCCCAAAAATGAACGAATGTCTGTTTTCGTGCGCGGCTGAGAAAAAACTCCAATCGTAGCTGCCTTCAGCTCGGCCGGCCGTCTCGTGCCCTGACCGACAACATGGCCCAGATAAGTAACCTGCGAGCAGCCAAACCTGCACCTTTCCGCCTTCATCGTTAAGCCTGCTTGCCTCAACCGCCAGAACACCTGTTGGAGGTGCGATACGTGCTGTTACCAGCTGTCCGACAATATTGCTACATCATAAAGATATGGCAAGGCGAACGCCTGCAACTCTATTAGCACAATATCTCTTACCTTAGAGAAAAAAAACTAAACGGCGCGTTCTTCAGCCCGAAGCTGAGGGTGAGAGGACGAAAAGTGCATACAGGTGATATAAATGCGGCATAGCCGCTGGCACTTCCTGAAAGGGGAACTTGCCAGTATCCCCGCACGAAATCTATAGTTGACATGTATTTATCAGGGCTAACTCTTTCGATTCGTTCCTCAATGTTGGGTATTGGGCAAAACTGAACCCCAGTTATGGAATTTAACTTCCTGTAGTCAACACACGGATGATGATCTTTATTAGGTGTTTCTGCAAGTATTAGGGCACATTCACACCGGCGACTTGAGGAGGTCGCGCGACCGTTTGCGGCTCGCAATCAAAAAGCGACCGAAGGAGACTGATGTTCACACCGGCAAGCCCGGCTGAGCGCGACCCGCAGTCGCAATGCCGGAGATTATCGTTCTCAGCGAGAACTCTCGGAATCTACGCGGAATTTGAATGCGACGCCGGAGGAGGCCGGATGTAGACACATGAAAGATCACTTCCGGTGCGCCGCTGATTGGTTTATCAGTTTTGCGACCATGGTCGCGCGACTGAAAAATCGCGCAGAGAGCGACTCGCCCAAAATGGTCGCTTTTCGAGAGAGGCGACCATTTGCGACCATTTGCGACTGGTCGCAAAGCGACCAACTTGGTCGCGCGACCTCCTCAAGTCGCCGGTGTGAATGTGCCCTTAGTGGTGACGTGTAGTCATTCTCAGCAGGCTCAATAACTCCCAACTCTAGCATGGGCTGTATCTCTGCCTCCATAATTTATCTCTGTCGTAGAGACATCCTGTAAGGCTTTGATCTTACAGGTTCGGTTGATGTCAGCTCTATTTCATACGTTATTATTTCGCTTCTACCTGGCCGATCGCTGAATCTATCGAGATGTTCCCCTAACATCCCTATTAGCTCATCTAGCTGCTCGGGTCTAAGAGCGTGCGAGCTTACCGAATGTTTTACCACTTCTTCCAGCCTGATTTCAGAGTTGGAGGTTGCCTTATACTCATTAAACTCGGTACTAGTGTCATCCTGCTACTTGATTGTACAGTTAACTACTCCACTCCGCTCTACGTACGGCTTCATCAAACTGCAGTGGTATATCCTCACCTCCTTCCTCCTACAGGGGAATTTTCCGACCATAGATAGTATCTGAAAGTTTGTGCAACACTTTAACGGGTCCGTCCCAGTGAAGTTCAAGCTTGTTCTTTCTTGAAGGTTTGAGGATCATTGCCTGGTCTCCGGCGTTAAACGTACGAAGCCTCGCATTCTTGTTGTCATAGAACTTGGCGTTCTTTTGAGCTACTCCCATGTTCTTTCCGACTAGTTCTTTGGGTTGAACTTAGCCGTTCCAGCAGATTTAGCACGTATTCTCCTAGTGTTGGAGTCTCTCCTCTTTCCTCCCCCATCTCTCTTAACATTCTCAGTGGAGAACGGAGTGTCCTCCCATACACTAGTTCTGCTGGCGAGAACCCTGTCGCTTCATGTGGAACCGTTCGCAAAGCAAACAAAGTTGACGGCAGGCAGTTCTCCCAGTCCTCCTTGTGCTCGTAATAGAGGGCACGCAAAACTCGCTTAGGCAATGAATGCCACCTCTCTACACTATTTGGCTGAGAATGATAGAGGGAACTGTGCATCAACTTTACCCGGCAAATTTTGTAAGAAGGTGGAAGTCAGTACGCTGGTGAATACTGACCCTTGATCCACCTGAATTTCGGCTGGAAACCCAACTCGTGCTAATACCGAAAAAAACCACGTCTATTACTTCCGTGGAGCTGAGCTCTTTTAGAGGCATTGCTTTCGGAAACTTTGTAGCCGGACAGAGCATGTTAAATAAATACCTGTAACCCGACTTTTTCTTGGGTACAGGTCCTACCGTGTCAATCACAAGTCGTCTGAAAGGTTCTGTTATTAAGGGCACTACCTTTAGCGGAGCTTTTCATGTCTCTCCTCGTTTATTCGAGTGCTGACAGGCGTCGCATGACCCTGCAAAGTTTTCTACGTCTTTGAAACAGCCAGGGGAGTAGCATTCCATAAGCAATCTTTCCTTTGATTTTGTTTATGCCTAGGTGGCCAGACAAACCATTTCCATGACAGACTCAAAAGGTCCTCCCTGTACTTGGTAGGTACGAATAACTGATCTAAAATCCTACCCTTTCGGTCTCTGTAGTGCCGATACAACAATCTTCCTCTCTCTTGTATCGTCACGTTGCGCCTATAGCAATGCCTTCTTTAGCTGTGAGATGCAATTTAGTTAAGCTGTCATCATTCTTTTGCTCGGCTGCCAGTGACACTCTGTCCACACGTAAGAGCTGATGAAAGTTCTCTCAGGCCGCTGATAGGACCGACCCTCTCTCGCTTGCGAGTGCGTCAGCTGGCTCTTCCTGCAGGCGTGAACTTTGACACCCTAGTGATGCGCTCTCATTGAGCTGGTGGCAGAATTTCCTCAACCGCTTTTTCGTCTCTCGAGCCTCGCTGGGATTCGGTTACTGAATTTACCTCTTTTGCTACTTCCGCTGGAGCAGCTCTTGCATTTTCAGCCGAAAACGACGCGATTTTTCGAGCTTGGCTTCGCATCAACGCCTGTACTACGCCCTCTCCCAGTTTAAGCCGTTTGTCATGCAGTAATTCATCCGACCGATTCGAAAAAATGTAGTGGTACTGCAGCGACAAAAATTTGGAAACTGCAGCCTCGGTCACAAGCTCCACGAACGGTCCACTGATTTTGACTTTGGCCATGGGCACACGCATGCCATGTTCTTCTACAACCTATTTGATCCATGCTACTTCTCCCCTGAAGTCACCTACCGTCACGTAAGACGGATGGACAATGTCCATAGTGGAGGCCCTGTCTCGCAGCACCCGGCATGGTTTGCCATTAACTTGCAGGTCGTGAAGATATGGGCTTAAAAGTTCCATATTCACATCTTTTTCATTCACGTAGGAGAAAACTACGCTAGGCTTCCCGCAGTTTACAGCGATATGTCCGAGTTTGTGGCACATATAGCAGCGGATCGGTCTAAAAGATTCTAATTTTCCTTTCTGCTCTGTTTGCACGGTTTTCCCGTTTGATTTCTCCTTGCTCTTTGCTGAGGGCTTTTCCTCTACGTCTACAGCCTCCGGTCGTCTAGTCTGCGAACCCTTTTTGAACGTAAATGGTTTCCGCCGTCCATTTCGGCCGTCCCAATCTCCGTCCTCGGCGTTCAGCTTTCTACGCGTTGCGTACTCTTTGGCTAATTCAGCCGCCCTTTCCACAGTGTTTACGTTTTCTCTGTCTTGTATTCACAGATGGTGGGGTGCTTTTGTAAAACTGCTCTAGACACATGCATTCAATAATCATGTCTCTGCTCTACTACGCTTCCGCGCTTTTTAGCCACTCGCCTAGGTTGGCTTTTAAGCCGTATGCAAACTCCGGATAGCCCTCGCTATTCTTGCCCGTGCTTCTAAACCTTTGCCGGAAAGCTTGGCGGTGCTTTTTTAAAAGACTAGCTTTAACTTTCGCAAAATTATATGCATCCTGCACACTGAGTATGGCGATTACTTCCGCAACCTCACATGGCAACATAGGCAGCAACCGCTGTGGCCACGTACTCAACGTACAAGTTCATCTTCTCGCAAGTCCTTACAAAATTTCCTAGGAACAAGCCTACGTCGTTGCCGACCACAAATAGCTTTAAGAGCTTGTCCATGCGGTATGATGCTGCCTCACTTGATCGTCCCAGAGCCCCTTCACTCCCTTGAGACGACTGCAAACGTTTGCTTTCAAGTCCAAGTTGCATTTTTCTTAACTCGTGATCTTTCTCGCATTCCTCTCTCTCCCGTTCTTCTCTCTCTATGTCCCCTTTCTCTCTGTTCCTAAAAGGTTCTAACCCAATTTTAATGTCCTCCTCACTGGTTTGTTCGAAAATCAGCTGCAATAATTCCAATTTTAGAATTTCCTTGCGTACCTCCAGGCCCAGTTCCTCACCAAGTATCAAAAATTCGTCTCTCAGCAATGTCCTTAACTCCATGATTGCTGCTTTACTCCCTTGGTCCTTCTCGTTAAGCATACCTAGGTAAACACAACCTAGCTAACAATCAACAATCCACCTTCCCTACTATTCTAAACTGAACAACCACAAAATGAAGCCTAGAGAGTCAAAGCGAGAACCAAGCACTCACCACACACACAGCACCACGTCGCAAAATCCGTCTCACCGCTGTCAGCCAGTTCTAAGGATTGGGGTCACGCATGAAATAGATGGTAGCTGGCCCATGCCGTCGTCCAACTCATCCACGCTGAGGACGTTGTTGAAGGGAGAGAGTTGTTCTCATCGAGAACGAGGAATATAGGATTTATTTACAATATCTACATGAAGGGTGGAGAACGTTACAGTTCATCAGTCTAGCATGACTGAAAGAGAATGCACACTGAATAATCGAAAACGGCTGCTTAAATACACTCTGTCCTGCCTAGATCCCTAGGTGAGGGAAAACGGCCGTTCAACCTTCGACCAATGGGAGCGTCCAAAGTCATCGGAGCCACCGCGTTTGAGGCGAGGGTTTACACACTCACTTCCGTACAGGTTTCACTGAACACACCGAGGTGAAATTGTTCTCGCAGACAGAGGTCTTCACCCGAGCAGGCGCCTCTTTGTTCTCAGAGCTGACCCCACCATCAGTGGCCGCCGCGTCTCTCCATTCACTGGGACGGGTTCTGGGGCCCGTGAGTCCGCACCGCAAAACATCCTCTTCCAGAAGTTCCCCCGCCCCAAACAAACCGTGACTGCGACGGCGAATCCACTAGCAATACTTTGTCCACCGACCGCGTCTAGACATACCGGCGCCGTACGACTGTTGACACGGCGCATTGTCGTCTTTACAAAGCGGGTCGTCGCAGCGGGGTAGGAAGGCTTTGGAGGTCACTTCTCCGAAGATCGCCAGCGCCCGCAGGCCGATCGTAACAAACCATGGAACACGAGGGTTGCAATGTGGGCTTGTTGTAATGCATCTTCAAGGGGAGTACGGTAGCGCGATTAAAAGACGGGACAAAAGAAGACACATAGGGACACAGATAGCGCTGTGTGTTTCCCTATGTGTCTTCTTTTGTCCCGTCTTTTAATCGCGCTACCGTACTCCCCTTGAAGAAGCCATGGAAGCCATGCGCTTGATGGTGACTTGGAAGTTGAAGCATAAAGAAAGGAATATAACAAGAGTGGACACTTGGCGAAAAGTGGAAACAGCAAATACGTCACACTATAGTAGTAACGCCGAATGTATGCTGGCGCAAGCATCGAAAAAAATAAGAATGTGAAATGAGATTAACAAAAATTTTTTTATGCTTTCCCGGCAAAAGCAAAGATATCTGGGTATAAATTAAACTTTAGGGCTTACTTCCATTGCCTAGAGAAAGGCGAATCGCTGAATGACGAGCCAGCTGCATGCGCCATTCGTCAGACAC
Source organism: Dermacentor albipictus (assembly GCF_038994185.2). Classification (NCBI taxonomy): domain Eukaryota; kingdom Metazoa; phylum Arthropoda; class Arachnida; order Ixodida; family Ixodidae; genus Dermacentor; species Dermacentor albipictus. Next base: position 154,128,916 of record NC_091822.1, on the reverse strand, counting down.
ACCGCCGAAGCGAGCGAGGTAGGCCGCGCATCTTAGCGTGTTCGGTTACGTCTGCCCGTTTTTCGATTTTTAACGCGACAGCGTGAAGGAGCTCGTGTCGCAGAAAAGCCGCTGTCGTCGGCGGCATTGGCCGTGAGCGATAAATCCCAGAAGGCACTTCATAAATAAAGAAAACCTTGCAAGATGGGCTGGTGAGAATCGAACCAGGGTCTCCGGAGTGGGAGACGGAGACGCTACCACTCAGCCACGAGTTCATTCTTCGAAAGCGCAACAAAATCGCATCTAGTGAATGCGGTGTTGTCTTAGAAACGCGCCGTAGAAAGTTATACTGCGGTGTATGTCGGTAATTATGACCATGAAACTTACAGAAGTCGCAGTTTGACGAGTAGCGAAGTACGTTTCCGCTACATTTCTTCTGCGCTCTGCGCACACGCAGAGCCATCTTGCGGCAAACACGGAAGAGCCCCTCCTCGCAATGTACGGCGCGGCCCCGACACGCGGCGCCCCACTCATCCCATGATCGCGTCCGCCTTCATGGCGCGCCGCGGCCCGGTTATCTGTGCCGATCGCGACGTTTCGGTGGCGTAGATCGTTTGAGTAGGCGGTGCGAACGGGGTGCGATAACGCTATCGCGTTCCACTCTTGAAGGCGAAGCTTAAGGGTCCTCCAATTTTTGGATTTGGCCTGGTTTGGTGGGCTCCCGGCGAATTCTTGCGCTCCTTCTGAACTTCGACATGGCACCACTGCACTATTGGACTACGGCAAGGTGAGAAAGTTTGTTCGACAGTCTGCGATGCATTTCAAGCAATTAAGCTTACGACACGGCACCTATAGGCTAGACTTGTGAAGTAGTTAACGAAAAAGAGCGCGGGCGTCGTGGTGCAGTTAATTTGAATTAATGAATCGTACTGGAAGATGTTTGCGACGCTTTCGATGAACCCCAATATTAACTCATTTCGGTAGTTTTTGGGCACGCTAGTCGCACAGGGTGCTGTGAAGCAGTTTCGCGTGTACTAAATTTTACTGCGACAATTTCGTTACTTTTTGGGGTACACCTCGAGCGTAGTGGGCGCGCCTGGCGCTGTGACGCGGTTTAGCGAAAAACAGCTCGGCCGTGTCGCGCTGTTTCGCGCTTTAGTGCACCGATAAGAAAAGTTCATGGCGCATTCTCTGACGCCCAACATTGTTTGAAAATTAATTTGGGTATTTTATTTATTACTTATGAGGCATGGTCGCCCCGCCTGTTGTGACGCAGCGAAAAGCAGCTCGCCCGTGGTGACAGTTTGGCGCGTACTGAATCTTACTGCGGCAAGATTGTGACAATTTTTATGTCCCCGCAACAATTTAAGCCTTCTCTCGGTACTCACGCTTGTCGAAAACGCGACGAGCAAGTGTGAAGAGTGATAACACGGGAGTGTGTTGCTTGCGCCGGCAGAACGCGCTAGAGATAACGTTAACCAGCTCTAACGCCAGGCACTAGTAACTCGGAAATTCTTTATTCTGAACGTCACCCATGCACGCATTTGTCTTGAGTGCGAGTAGAAGGAATTCTGCGAGCGTCCAGCATGGTCTGGTTGAGAGCCTGTGTTGTGGCCACCTCTGTGTATTCGCAGCGTACTATCGCGTTGGTTGTAGCCAAGTTCGCGAAACGCGCAGTAGCCCGTGTATGCGTGCTACTGAAGTGCAGGGAATACGGCCCGGTAAGAGGAGAATGCTTGGAAATAGAATGTTTTCGTGGTATGTACGGTATTGTTTGGAACGAGACGGGTTTTTTCTATGCCGTGTGTGTAAATACGAACTGCTTTTGTTTGTAATGCCTCCCATTCGCCACTTTCGCACGCTTTGCCTATACACGCATTATTCTACCATGTTAATACCAAAATAACATTTGCTTGTAACTTAATTTTTTTCAGCTGACGTCGTCTGCTGGAGCTTCGTATACTGCTGCCTAACTGGTGCCAACACGTAGAATGAATGCACAAAAAGCCCGCAACGAGCATTCATAAAGAATGAAATAAACATTTCCTCATTTCACAAGGCGTCTTCCGTCTTTATGAAATTGCATGTGGCACATGTTGCACGGAGGCTTGTGAAGATCGCTCGCAAACTTACTTATCAATAAAACGATTCCGCACGAAGACTGCGCGTGGCTGAATTGTAGCAGAAAAAAAGAAAGCAGCGGAGCCGGCGTAACACGTACCAGGTAGTATTCCAAAATACGCGCGCACAAAACCGATACCGGAAGTGTGGTTGAGATATTAACGCCGACGACTTGGTCCGCTGCAGTCATTTGGGCCACTGGACTCTACGGGAGTGTCCGGTCTTGCTGTATTCCTTTCTTATAGCAGCAGAGTTGAACGCCCCATAGGAGCGACGTAAGCAGAATCCAGGTGGATGTCATTCGTGCACTGTCGTTGGAGCCAACCGGAATGTAGGGCCATGAGGTACCACTTAGTATAACCTGCTTAGCTATTCAAGGTATCTGCGTAGATTATTTCAGTATATTTTTTTTTAATCGAAACACATTGCCAACAACAATTTTTTGACGCAATGTACTTGTGCACCTACACTCTAAGAAAAAAAGGACTAAAAGGGGTAGGGAGGTTAGTCCTTTTGGGGACTAACTGATTTGCCACAACCATTAGTCCTTTTGGGGACGAACTGACATGGGATGAACTGTTACTCCCCATGCGCTTACTCCTTCGGGGACTAACAGTTGCCCCTGCCCGATGGTCCTCAAGGGAGTAACTGTAATTCGTTCCGATGCTCCGCAAAGTTGGAATTAATTAAATTAGGCATTTATACCCTAATAAAAAAATTAATGAGCTGAAAAAAAAAACGTGCCCGAGAGAAAAGTCAGGTACTCTGACCACTTCACCACGCCGCTTTTTTTTTTCTTTATTACCGGCTTGGCAAGTACATACAAATATTGTCAAATCAAACCGAATGTTAAAACGTCTAGTCGTTACTAAGACTGATGTGTCATGTTAAAATGGCTTCATCGAAGCCAAACTGTCCTACACTGAAAGCCAATTTGGCGGATCACTTAGCAGTTTCAACACTTCGCTTGTATAATTAACATTCTCGGTAAAATAATACATTGCTGGCCTTGCATCAACATCAGCATTGCGTACAGCCATACGAGTTCGCCACACACTTTGCATACACAATAGCATCAACATGTCCACCGGCACACCGTCAGGTTCAGCACATGGCAAAAACCTTATTCCGAACGCAGTAATAGGAAGCTCCTTTTTTAAAGTTCTTTGCAGGATGTCCCAAAGAAAGCGGGCATCTTGCTTGGGAAGACGGGATATTTAGACATAGTTAAACATTGGAACGCAAGTGCGGCAATATAAAAGTGACTCCGTATTTTGTGCAAGCTATGCAGTGAGAGTCTAACGTTGAGTGTACTTGCAACCATAAGCGACTGCGAAAGGAACTGAGCCCGAGTATTCTTAGGGGGATTTAAACTGAGGCACTACGCCATGGATACGTGTAGCGAGCTCAAACGGGCCACCTCTAAGACAACAGAGAAGGGCAATTTCTCTGTCGCTTAGCGTGTGCCGTTTGAGCTACACATCGCTTCAGTTCGCAACCTCCTTGGAACGGAAGGAACTTAGGTACTGTTGACCAAGAAAATCTAGCCGTCTATCAATGACTTGCGCATTTAATGTGCATCGCTCACTTATGGGGTGCTCACGAAGGACATGCCTCTTCACATTCCAGTTTTAAGTTTCACGTAATTTTTTTCACGAAGAGGCAAGGTGCTGCTTTGCATGTAGTTCAATAGACAATGCACGAACTTCGAACCGTTCACGATTTATAGACAATACCGTTTTCGCCGCATCGCTCCATGACACGGACGAAAGCAGCGAAGTGCCTGGGGAGTAACTGTTGCCGTTCGTCCTCCCATTGCTCTCTTTCCGAGCAGGGACTAAACATTTACTCTCCGAAATTTGCACACGGCACGCACATTCATGCAGTTAGTCCTTTAAGGGACGAAAGCGCCCTTTTTAGGACTAACGGCGCAGTTACTCCCGTTTTCCCCGGGATTTTTCTTAGAGTGTAGCATGAACTTTTTATTTAACTGCCGCTTGAGAAAAAAAAAGAACTTTAGCGTCTGTCGCTAATACAAAATGAAAAAAATATTGCTTGGTCAGCGACTACCGACAACCACCGTAGAACCATAATGTTTTTCATTTTTGCGTTAACTCGTATAAAGCGGTTATTTCTTTTAATCATTTGCCCACTTTGTACTTATTATTCAGACGAAATAACTGTCTGAGGTTTAATTCTTGTAACCGTATTTATTACAAGCGATAGGTCTGCTTCCCTTGGTTTTGCAAAGACTGTGCAAACACACAATGCTTCATTAAAATTACGCCACAGTCTTTCACGCACGTTACCCATGCTGCCGAACGGGTTGTCTGTGAAGTCACGGTGAAACCTGGTCGTAGCAGTCGAGCTTGCCGCCAGCCGAAGGGTGTGGTTCGTGAACCGTTCGTTGTGGGGGCCGTTGCTTGAATCCACGTCTTCGTCTCCTCCTCGTTCGTGTTGGTGAATGACGGCGGCGGTTGCAGTAGCTTCGATCTTGGCACGCTTGCGCGCTTGGTAAGCTTCTCTGAAACGTGCTAATCTGGCCCCCGTTTGTTCCGGTGTTTATGAGGAAGTATATCTCCGGTGCTCCTATCTAAATACATGGATAAGGAGAATTCGTTTTTTCTCGGCAACCACTGCACCGTATTTGGTGAGGTTTGTCGCATTTAAAACAAAAACTTAAAATGTATAGACTGTTGGTTAAAGGACTTGCTATTTTCGTTAAAGGACTTGCTATATGCGAGTAATTCGGAATGTACCGTTGATAGTACCCCACAAGTCCCAAAAATGAACGAATGTCTGTTTTCGTGCGCGGCTGAGAAAAAACTCCAATCGTAGCTGGCTTCAGCTCGGCCGGCCGTCTCGTCCCCTGACCGACAACATGGCCCAGATAAGTAACCTGCGAGCAGCCAAACCTGCACTTTTCCGCCTTCATCGTTAAGCCTGCTTGCCTCAACCGCCAGAACACCTGTTGGAGATGCGATACGTGCTGTTACCAGCTGTCCGACAAAATTGCTACATCATAAAGATATGGCAATGCGAACGCCTGCAACACCTTTAGGACAATATCCATTACCTTAGAGAAGATAAACGGCGCGTTCTTCAGCCCGAAGCTGAGGGTGAGAGGGCGAAAAGTGCATACAGGTGATATAAATGCGGCATAGCGGCTGGCACTTCCTGAAAGGGGAACTTGCCAGTATCCCGGCACGAAATGTATAGTTGAAATGTATTTAGCAGGGCTAACTCTTTCGATTCGTTCCTCAATGTTGGGTATTGGGTAAAACTGATCGCCAGTGATGGCATTTAAATTCCTGTAGTCAACACACGGATGATTGTCTTTATTAGGTATTTCTACAAGTATTAGTGGTGACGTGTAGTCATTCTCAGCATGCTCAATAACTCCCAACTCTAGCATGGGCTGTATCTCTGCCTCCATAATTTATCTCTGTCGTGGAGACATCCTTTAAGGCTTTGATCTTACAGGTTCGGTTGATGTCAGCTCCATTTCATACGTTATTATTTCGCTTCTACCTGGCCGATCGCTGAACCTATCGAGATGTTCGCCTAGCATCCCTATTAGCTCATCTAGCTGCTCGGGTCTAAGAGCGTGCGAGCTTACCGAATGCTTTACCACTTCTTCCAGCCTGATTTCAGAGTTGGAGGTTGCCTTATACTCATTAAACTCGGTACTAGTGTCATCCTGCTACTTGATTGTACAGTTAACGACTCCGCTTCGCTCTACGTACGGCTTCATCAAATTGCAGTGGTATATCCTCACCTCCATCCTGCTACCGGGGCATTTTCCGAGCATAGTTAGTATCTGAAAGTTTGTGCAACAATTTAATGGGCCCGTCCCAGTGAACTTCAAGCTTGTTCTTTCTTGAAGGTTTGATGATCATTACCTGGTCTCCGACGTTAAACGTACGAAGCCTCGCATTCTTGACGTCAAAGAACTTGGCGTTCTTTTGAGCTACCCCCATGTTCTTTTCGACTAGTTCTTGGGTTGCACTTAGCCGTTCCAGCAGATTTAGCACGTATTCTCCTAGTGTTGGACTCTCTCCTCTTTCCTCCAACATCTGTCTTAACATTCTCAGTGGAGAACGGAGTGTCCTCCCAATCACTAGTTCTGCTGGCGAGAACCCTGTCGCTTCATGTGGAACCGTTCGTAAAGCAAACAAAGTTGCCGGCAGGCAGTTCTGCCAGTCCTCCTTGTGCTCATAACAGAGCGCACGCAAAACTCACTTAAGCACTGAATGCCGCCTCTCTACACTATTTGACTGAGAGTGATAGACGGAACTGTGTATTATGTTTATCCCGCACGTTTGTGAGAATGTGGAATTCAGTACGCTGGTGAATGCTGACCCTTGATCCACCTGAATTTCGGCTGGAAAGCCAACTCCTGCGAATACCGACAAAAACACGTCTATTACTTCCGTGGAGCTGAGCTCTTTTAGAGGCATTGCTTTCGGAAACTTTGTAGCCGGACAGAGCATGTTAAATAAGTACCTGTAACCCGAATTTTTCTTTGGTAGAGGTCCTACCGTGTCAATCACAAGTCGTCTGAAAGGTTCTGTTATTAAAGGCACTACCTTTAGCGGAGCTTTTCATGTTTTTCCTCGTTTATTCGAGCGCAGACAGGCGTCGCATGACCCTGCAATGTTTTCTACGTCTTTGAAACAGCCAGGGGAGTAGTATTCCATAAGCAATCTTTCCTTTTATTTTGTTTATGCCTAGGTGGCCAGACAACCCATTTCCATGACAGAGACTCACAAGGTCCTCCCTGTACTTGGTACGTACGACTAACTAATCTAGAATCCTACCCTTTCGGTCTCTATAGTGCCGATATAACAACCTTCCTCTCTCTTGTATCGTCACGTTGCGCCTAGCAATGCCTTCTTTAGCTGTGCAATGCAATTTAGTCAAGCTGTCATCATTCCTTTGCTCGGCCGCCAGTGACACCCTGTCCACACGTAAGAGCTGATCAAAGTTCTTTCAGGCCGCTGATAGGAACGACCCTCTCTCGCTTGCGAGTGCGTCAGCTGGCTCTTCCTGCAGGCGTGAACATTGACACTCTATTGATACGCTCTCATTGAGCTGGCGGCAGAATTTCCTCAACCGTTTTTTCGTCCCTCGAGCCTAGCTCGGATTCGGTTACTGAATTTACCTCTTTTGCCACTTCCGCTGGAGCAGCTTTTGCATTTTCAGCCGAAAGCGGCGCGATTTTTTGAGCTTGGCTTCGCGTCAACGCCTGTACTACGCCCTCTCCCAGTTTAAGCCCTTTGTCATGCTGTAATTCATCCGACCGATTCCAAAAATGTAAGGGTACTGCAGCGACAAAAATTTGGAAACTGCAGCCTCGGTCACAAGCACCCCGAACGTTCTACTGATTTTGACTTTGGCCATGGGCAGACACATGCTATGTTCTTCTACAACCTATTTGATCCATGCTACTTCTCCCGTGAAGTCACCTACCGTCACGTAAGACGGATGGACAATGTCCATAGTGGAGGCCCTGTCTCGCAGCACCCGGCATGGTTTGCCATTAACTTGCAGGTCGTGAAGATATGGGCTTAAAAGTTCCATATTCACATCTTTTTCATTCACGTAGGAGAAAACTACGCTAGGCTTCCCGCAGTTTACAGCGATATGTCCGAGTTTGTGGCACATATAGCAGCGGATCGGTTTAAAAGATTCGAATTTTCCTTTCTGCTCTTTTTGCATGGTTTTTCCGTTTGATTTCTCCTTGCTCTTTTCTGAGGGCTTTTTGTCCACGTCTATAGCCTCCCGTCGTCTAGTCTGCGAACCCTTTTTGAACGTAAATGGTTTCCGCGGTCTATTACGGCTGTCCCAATTTCCGTCCTCGGCGTTCAGCTTTCTACGCGTTGCGTACTCTTTGGCTAATTCAGCCGCCCTTTCCACAGTGTTTACGTTTCCTCTGTCTTGTATTCACAGATGGTGGTGTGCTTTTGTAAAACTGCTCTAGAAACATGCTTTCAATAATCATGTATCTGCTCTACTACGCTTCCGCGCTTTTTAGCCACTCGCCTAGGTTGGCCTTTAAGCCGTATGCAAACTCCGGATAGACCTCGCTATTCTTGCCCGTGCTTCTAAACCTTTGCTGAAAAGCTTCGGCTGAAAGGGGGTAACTTTTTAAAAGACTAGTCTTAACTTTCGCAAAATTATATGCATCCTGCGCACTGAGTATGACGACTACTTCCACAGCCTCACACGTCAAGATAGACAGCAACCGTTGTGGCCACGTACTCGGATCGATGTTCATCTTCTCGCAAGTCCTTTCAAAATTTCCTAGGAATAAGCCGACGTCGTTGCCGACCACAAATGGCTTTAAGAGCTTGTCCATGCGGTATGATGCTGCCTCACTTGATCGTCCCAAAGCCCCTTCGCTTCCTTGAGACAACTACAAACGTTTGTTTTCAAGTCCAAGTTCCATTTTTCTTAACTCGCAATCTTTCCCGCGTTCCTCTATGTCCCGTTCTTCTCTCTCTCTCTGTCCCGTTTCTCTCTTTTCCAAAAAATTTCTAACCCAATTTCAATGTCGTCCTCACTGGCCTGTTCGGAAATTAGGCGCAATAATTCCAATTTTAGGATTTCCTTGCGTACCTCCAGGCCCAGTTCCTCACCAAGTATAAAAAATTCGTCTCTCAGCAGTGCCCTTAACTCCATGATTGCTGCTTTACTTCCTTTGTCCTGCTCGTTAAGCATGCCTAGGTAAACACAACCTAGCAAACAATCAACAATCCACCTTCCCTACTATTCTAAACTGAACAACCACAAAATGAAGCCTAGAGAGTCAAAGCCAGAACCAAGCACTCACCACACACACAGCACCACGTCGCAAAGTCCGTCTCACCGCTGTCAGCCAGATCTAAGGATTGGGGTTGCGCATGAAATAGATGTTAGCTGGCCCATGCCGTCGTCCAACTCATCCACGCTGAGGACGTTGTTGAAGGGAGAGAGTTGTTCTCATCGAGAACGAGGAATATGGGATTTATTTACAATATCTACGTGAAGGGTGGAGAACGTTACAGTTCATCAGTCTAGCATGAATGAAAGAGAATGCACACTGAATTGTCGACAACGGCTGCTTAAATACACTCTGTCCTGCCTAGATCCCTAGGTGAGGGAAAACGGCCGTTCAACCTTCGACCAATGGGAGCGTCCAAAGTCATCGGAGCCACCGCGTTTGAGGCGAGGGTTTACACACTCACTTCCGTACAGGTTTCACTGAACACACCGAGGTGAAATTGTTCTCGCAGACAGAGGTCTTCACCCGAGCAGGCGCCTCTTTGTTCTCAGAGCTGACCCCACCATCAGTGGCCGCCGCGTCTCTCCATTCACTGGGACGGGTTCTGGGGCCCGTGAGTCCGCACCGCAAAACATCCTCTTCCAGAAGTTCCCCCGCCCCAAACATACCGTGACGGCGACGGTGAATCCACTAGCAATACCTGGTCCACCGACCGCGTCTAGACATACCGGCGCCGTACGACTGTTGACACGGCGCATTGTCGTCTTTACAAAGCGGGTCGTCGCAGCGGGGTAGGAAGGCTTCGGAGGTCACTTCTCCGAAGATCGCCAGCGCCCGCAGGCCGATCGTAACAAACCATGGAACACGAGGGTTGCAATGTGGGCTTGTTGTAATGCATTTTCAAGGGGAGTACGGTAGCGCGATTAAAAGACGGGACAAAAGAAGACACATAGGGACACAGATAGCGCTGTGTGTTTCCCTATGTGTCTTCTTTTGTCCCGTCTTTGTCGCTTTTGTCGTCTTTGTCGCCTTTGTCGCCTTGAAGAAGTCGCCTTGAAGAAGCCATGGAAGCCATGCGCTTGGTGGTGACTTGGAAGTTGAAGCATAAAGAAAGGACTATAACAAGAGCGGACACTTGGCGAAAAGTGGAAACAGCAAATACGTCACACTATAGTATTAACGCCGAATGTATGCTGCCGCAAGCATCGAAAAAAAAAAGAATCTGAAATGAGATTAACAGAAATTGTTTTTTTATGCTTTCCCGGCAAAAGTAAAGATATCAGGGGATAATTTAAGTTAAACTTTTGGGGCTTACTTCCGTTGCCTAGAGACTGGCGAATCGCTGAATGACGAGCCAGCTGCACGCGCCATTCGTCAGACACACCACCGAAGCGAGCGAGGCAGGCCGCGCATCTGAGCGTTGGCGTGTTCCGTTACGTCTGCCCGTTTTTCCATTTTTAACGCGACAGAGTTAAGGAGCTCGTGTCGCAGAAAAGCCGGTGTCGTCGGTGTCGGCGGCGTTGGCCGTGAGTGATAAATCCCAGAAGGCACTTTATAAATAAAAAACACCTTGCAATAGGGGCTGGTGGGAATCGAACCAGGGTCTCCGGAGTGTGAGACGGAGACGCTACCACTCAGGCACGAGTTCGTTCCTTCAAAGCGCGACAAAATCGCCTCTAGTGAATGCGGTGTTGGCTGAGAAACGCGCCGTAGAAACTTATACTGCGGTGTATGTCGGTAATTATGACCATGTAACTTACAGAAGTCGCAGTTTCACGAGTAGCGAAGTAGGTTCCCGCTACATTTCTTCTGCGCTCTGCGCACACGCAGAGCCATCTTGCGGCAAACAGAGAAGAGTCCCTCCTCGCAATGTACGGCGCTGCCCCGACACGCAGCGCCCCACTCATCCCATGATCGCGTCCGCCTTCATAGCGCGCCGCGACCCGGTTATCTGTGCCGATCGCGACGTTTCGGTGGCGTAGATCGTTTGAGTAGGCGGTGCGAACGGGGTGCGATAACGCTATCGCGTTCCACTCTTGAAGGCGAAGCTTAAGCGTCCTCCAATTTTTGGATTTGGCCTGGTTTGGTGGGCTCCCGGCGAATTCTTGCGCTCCTTCTGAACTTCGATATGGCACCACTGCACTATTGGACTACGGCAAGGTGAGAAAGTTTGTTCGACAGTCTGCGATGCATTTCAAGCAATTAAGCTGACGGCACGGCACCTATAGGCTAGACTTGTGACGCAGTTAACGAAAAAGAACGCGGCCGTCTTGGCGCAGTTAAATTGAATTAATGAATCGTACTTGGGGGATGTTTGCAACGGTTTCTATGAGCCTCAATATTAACTCATCTTGGTAGTTTTGGGCCATGCCAGTCGCACAGGGTGCTGTGAAGCAGTTTCGCGTGTACTAAATTTTACTGCGACAATTTCGTTACTTTTTGGGGTACACCTAGAGCGTAGTGGGCGCGCCTGGCGCTGTGACGCGGTTTAGCGAAAAGCAGCTCGGCCGTAGTGCCCAGTTTCGCGCTTTAATGCACCGATAAGAAAAGTTCATGGCGCATTCTCTGACGCCCAACATTGTTTGAAAATTAATTTGGGTACTTTCTTTGTTACTTATGGGGCATGGTCGCCGCGCCTGTTGTGACGCAGCGATAAGCAGCTCGACCGTGGTGTCATAGTTTGGCGCGTACTGAATCTTACTGCGACAAGATTGTGACAATTTTTATGTCCCCGCAACAATTTAAGCCTTCTCTCGGTACTCACGCTTGTCGTAAACGTGACGACCAAGTGTCAAGAGTGATAACAAGGGAGTGTGTTGCTTGCGCCGGCAGAACGCGCAAGAGATAACGTTAACGAGCACAAACGCCAGCGATTACTAACTCCAAAATTCTTTATTGTAGACAGGACCCATGCACGCATTTGTCTTGAGTGCGAGTAGAAGGAATTCTGCTCTACGTGCGTCCAGCATGGTCTGGTTGAGAGCCTGTGTTGTGGCCACCTCTGTGTATTCGTAGCGTACTATCGCGTTGGTTGTAGCCAAGTTCGCGAAACGCGCAGTAGCCCGTGCATTCGTGCTACTAAAGTGCAGGGAATAAGGCCGGGTAAGAGGAGAATGCTTAGAAATATGTTTTCGTGGCATGCACGATATTGTTTTGGATGAGTCCTGTTTTTTTCTACGCCATGTGTGTAAATACGAACTGCTTTTGTTTGTTATGCCGCCCATTCTCCACTTTCGCACGCTTCGCCTATACACGCATTATTCTACCATGTTAATACCAAAATAACATTTGCTTTTAACTTGATCTTTTTCAGCTGACGTCGTCTGCTGGACCTTCGTATACTGCTGCCTAACTGGTGCCACCACGTTGAATGAATGCACAAAAAGCCCGCAAAGAGCATTCATAAAGAATGAAATAAACATTTCCTCATTTCTCAAGGCGTCTTCCGTCTGCATGAAATTGCACGTGGCACATGTTACATGGAGGCTTGTGAAGATCGCTCGCAATTTTACTTATTAATAAAACGATTCTTGCGAAGACCGCGCGCCGTTTAATTGTAGAATAAAAAAATAAAGCAGCGGAGCCGGCGTGTCGCGTTCACCAGCTAGTATTCAAAATACGCGCGCACAAAACCGATACCGGAAGTGTGGTTCGGGTATCAACCCCGACGACTTCGTGCGCTGCAGTCAATTGGGCCGCTGGACTCGAGGGGAGTGTCCGCTCTTGCTGTATTCCTTTCTTATAGCAGAAGTGTTGAACGCCCCATAGGAGCGACGTAAGCAGAATCGAAAGCAAGTGTCTGGATTATCGGTACTGTCGGTGGAGCCAACTGTGAATGCATGGCCATGAGATACCGCTTAGTATAACCTACTTAGTTTTTCAAGGTATCTGCGTAGATTATTTCACAATATTTTTTTTAATCTAAACATTTTGCCAACAGCAATTTCAGACGCAATGTACTTGTTCACCTAGCATGAACTTTTTGTTTAACTGCCGCTTGAGAAAAAAAAAAGAACTTTACCGTCTGTCGCTAATACAAAATGAAGCAAAATAATGCTTGGTCAGGCACTACCGACAACCACCGTAGAACCATAATGTTTTTCATTTTTGCGTTAACTCGTATAAAGCGGTTATTTATTTGAACCATTTGCCCACTTTGTACTTATTATTCAGACGAAATAACTGTCTGAGGTTTAATTCTTGTAAACGTATTTATCACAAGCGATAGGTCTGCTTGCCTTGCTTTTGCAAAGTCTATGCAAACACACAATGTTTCATTAAAATTACGCCACAGACGTTCACGCACGTTACCCATGCTGCCGAACGGGTTGTCTGTGAGGTCTCGGTGAAAACTGGTCGTAGCAGTCGAGCTTGCCGCCAGCCGAAGGGACCAGCCTCGTGAACCGTTCGTTGTGGGGCCGTTGCTTGAATGCACGGCTTCGTCTCCTCCTCGTTCGTATTGCTGAACGACGGCGGGGGTTGCAGTAGCTTCGATCTTGGCACGCTTGCGCGCTTGGTAAGCTTCTCTGAAACGTGCTAATCTGGCCCCCGTTTGTTCCGCTGTTTAAGAGGAAGCTTTAGCTCGGGTACTCCAATCTAAATACATGGATAGGGAGAAATCGTATTTCTCGGCGACCACTGCACCGTATTTGGTGAGGTTTGTTGCATTTAAAAGAAAAACTAAAAATGTAGAGAATGTCGATAAAGGACTTTCTATTTGCGTTGAAGGACTTGCTATATGCGAGTAATTCGGAATGTACCGTTCATAGTACCCCACAAGTACCAAAAATGAACGAATGTCTGTTTTCGTGCGCGGCTGAGAAAAATCTCCAATCGTAGCTGCTTTCAGCTCGGCCGGCCGTCTCGTGCCCTGACCGACAACATGGCCCAGATAAGTAACCTGCGAGCAGCTAAATAAACCTGCACTTTTCCGCCTTCGTCGTTAAGCCTGCTTGCCTGAACCGCCGGAACAGCTGTTGGAGGTGCGATACGTGCTGTTACCAGCTCTCCGAAAAAATTGCTACATCATCAAGATATGGCAACGCGAACGCCTGCAAGTCATTTAGGACAATATCCATTAACCTAGAGAAGCTAAACGGCACGTTCTTCAGCCCAAAGCTGAGGGTGGGAGGGCGAGAAGTGCCTACATGTGATATAATTGCGGCATAGCGGCTGGCACTTCCTGAAAGGGGGACTTGCCAGTATCCCGGCACGAAATCTATAGTTGAAATGTATTTAGCAGGACTAACTCTTCCGATTCGTTCCTCAATGTTGGGTATTGGGTAAAACTGATCCCCAGTGATGGCATTTAAATTCCTGTAGTCAACACACGGATGATGGTCTTTATTAGGTGTTTCTGCACGTATTAGTGGTGACGTGTAGTCACTCTCAGTAGGCTCAATAACTCCCAACTCTAGCATGGGCTGTATCTCTGCCTCCATAATTTATATCTGTCGTGGAGACATCCTGTAAGGCTTTGACCTTACAGGTTCGGTTGATGTCAGCTCTATTATGCGAAGCATATTACGAGGGCTCAACCCAGCTCCTCAGGCGCGGCGGTGACCATGAAATCACGTGACACCGTGACGTCACGACAGAGGAGAAGTGGCTTTGGCTCAACTCTTGCAAGACGGGCTGGGTGGGAATCGAACCAGGGTCTCCGGAGTGTGGGACGGAGACGCTACCACTGAGCCACGAGTACAACGCTTCAAAGCGGTACAAAAGCGCCTCTAGTGAATGCGGTGTTGCCTTAGAAACGCGCTGTTTCTAAGGCGTGCGTCTCTTGCTCAGGCGCACATTTCGTTGCCGCGCCGAATGCTGCTTTGCTCGACGCTCACCGCGTCCAATGCGGGGCGCGTAGTCGCTGCCCTGTAGCCCATTGTCTTACACCCCTTGGCGGGTCGACGGGAACGCTGTCGCGTTCCACTCTTGAAGGCGAAGAAGTAATGCATGAGTTGTTTCTTCGTCTAGCCGAACCAAATATAGCCAAGCAACAGCAGTTCACCAGGCTAAACAGTGGTTCAACAACTAAAATAAAGGCTAGTATGCTTCGCATCCTGGGCTTAACCTTACCTAAGCCACAGCCATTTTTTCATACGTTA